>NW_028189015.1:0-50896 GCF_054131305.1 Coturnix japonica | reverse complement strand
TATGGGGTTATATGGGGGTTATATGGGGGGGTTATGGGGTTATATGGGGTTATATGGGGGGGTTATAGGGGATTTAAGGGATTATATGGGGTTATATGGGGTTATATGGGGGGGTTATGGGGTTATATGAGGTTATATGGGGGTTATAGGGGATTTAAGGGGTTATATGGGATTATATGGGGTTATATGGGGGTGTTATAGGGGATTTAAGGGGTTATATGGGATTATATGGGGTTATATGGGGGTTATATGGGGGGGTTATGGGGTTATATGGAGTTATATGGGGGGGTTATGGGGTTATATGGGGTTATATGGGGGGGTTATGGGGTTATATGGGGTTATATGGGGGGGTTATGGGGTTATATGGGGTTATATGGGGGGGTTATGGGGTTATATGGGGTTATATGGGGGGGTTATGGGGTTATATGGGGTTATATGGGGGGGTTATGGGGTTATATGGGGTTATATGGGGGGTTATAGGGTTATATGGGGGGGTTATATGGGGTTATATGGGGGGTTATGGGGTTATATGGGGTTATATGGGATTATATGGGGTTATATGGGGGATATGGAGGGTTATGGGGTTATATGGGGGTTATATAGGGGTTATATGGGGTTATATGGGGGGGGTTATAGGGGATTTAAGGGGTTATATGGGATTATATGGGGTTATATGGGGGTTATATGGGGGGGTTATGGGGTTATATGGGGTTATATGGGGCGGTTATGGGGTTATATGGGGTTATATGGGGGGGTATGGGGTTATATGGGGTTATATGGGATAATATGGGGGGATATGGGGTTATACGGGGGGATAGGGGGTTATGGGGTTATATGGGGCAATATGGGGTTATATAGGGTTACTAATGGGATATGGGGTTATATGGGGGGATATTGGGGGTTATGGGGGGCTATAGGGGATATATGGGGTTATATGGGGGGGTTATGGGGTTATATGGGGTTATATGGTATTATATGGGATTATATGGGGGGTTATGGGGTTATATGGGGGGGCTATGGGGTTATATGGGGGGGTTATGGGTTATATGGGGGGTTATGGGGTTATATGGGGGCTATGGGGTTATATGGGGGCTATGGGGTTATATGGGGTTATATGGGATTATATGGGGTTATATGGGGGTTATATGGGGTGTTATGGGGTTATATGGGGGGGTTATAGGGTTATATGGGGGGGTTATATGGGGTTATATGGGGGGTTATGGGGTTATATGGGGTTATATGGGGATTATATGGGGTTATATGGGGGGATATGGAGGGTTATGGGGTTATATGGGGGTTATATGGGGGTTATGTGGGGTTATATGGGGGAGTTATAGGGGAATATGGGATTTATTGGTTATAGGGGATTTAAGGGATATGGGTTTGGTGGGGGGATTTATGGGGTTATATGGGCTATATGGGGTTATATGGGGGGTTATGGGGGATTTATGGGGTATATGGGTGGCTTATGGGGATTTATGGGGTTATATGGGACTATATGGGGTTATATGGGGGGTTATGGGGGATTTATGGGGTTATATGGGACTATATGGGGTTATATGGGGGGGTTATGGGGGATTTATGGGGTTACTATGGTAGACTATATGGGGGTTTATTATGGGGTTATGGGGTTATATGGGACTCTATGGGGTTATATGGGGGGGTTATGGGGGATTTATGGGGTTATGGGGTGGTTATGGGGCATCTAAACCCCCATATGTTTTAATGGGGTCGTTTTTGGGGGTCAAACCGTACGGATTTGGGGTTGTTCTACATCCTCCTGCAGCTCCGGAGCCGCACGATGAGCAAATCCCATAAAGGGGCATCGAGAGCCTTTTTGGGGTGAAAAGAGACAATTTTGGGGCTTTTTGGGGTGAAAAGGGCCGATTTTGGGGCTTTTTGGGGTGAAAAGAGCTGATTTGGGGTCTGTTTTGGGGGGTTTTATGGGGTTTTTTGGGGGGGGGATTTTAGGGGGGATTTGGGGCCTATGGGGTCAATGGGGTATTGGGGTCTATGGGGTCTGTTGGGTCTATGGGGTTTATGGGGTATATGGGGTATTGGGGTCAATGGGGCCAATGGAGTCAATAGGGTCTATGGGATCTATGGGGTCTGTGGGGTCTGTGGGGGTCTATGGGGTCTATGGGGTCTATGGGGTCTATGGGGTCTATGGCATCTATGGGGTCTATGGGGTCTGTGGGGTCTATGGGGTCTATGGGGTCTATGGGGTCTATGGGGTCTATGGCATCTATGGGGTCTATGGGGTCTGTGGGGTCTATGGGGTCTATGGGGTCTATGGGGTCTGTGGGGTCTGTGGGGTCTATGGGGTCTATGGAGTCAATGGCATCTGTGGGGTCTATGGGGTCTATGGGGTCTTATGGGATCTATGGGGTCTGTGGGGTCTATGGGGTCTTTGGGGTCAATGGGGTCTATGGAGTCAATGGCATCTATGGGGTCTGTGGGGTCTGTGGGGTCTATGGGGTCTGTGGGGTCTATGGGGTCTATGGGGTCTGTGGAGTCAATGGCATCTGTGGGGTCTATGGGGTCTTATGGGGTCTATGGGGTCTATGGGGTCTGTGGGGTCTATGGGGTCTTTGGGGTCTATGGGGTCTTATGGGGTCTGTGGGGTCTGTGGGGTCTTATGGGGTCTATGGGGTCTTATGGGGTCTGTGGGGTTTATGGGTTCTATGGGGTCTTTGGGGTCAATGGGATCTATGGAGTCAATGGCATCTATGGGGTCTGTGGGGTCTATGGGGTCTTATGGGGTCTTATGGGGTCTATGGGCCTATGGGGTCTATGGGGTCTATGGAGTATTGGGGTCTATGGGGCCAATGGAGTCAATAGGGTCTATGGGATCTATGGGGTCTGTGGGATCAATGGGGCCAATGGAGTCAATAGGTTCTATGGGGTCTATGGGGTATTGGGGTTTATGGGTTCTATGGGGTCTTCGGGGTCAATGGGATCTATGGAGTCAATGGCATCTGTGGGGTCTGTGGGGTCTGTGGGGTCTATGGGGTCTTATGGGGTCTATGGGGTCTGTGGGGTCTTTGGGGTCTATGGGGTCTATGGGGTCTATGGGGTCTATGGGATCTATGGGGTCTATGGGGTCTATGGGGTCTATGGGGTCTCTATGGGGTTCTATGGGGTTCTATGGGGTCTGTGGGGTCTATGGGGTCTATGGGGTCTATGGGGTCAATGGCATCTATGGGGTCTGTGGGGTCTATGGGGTCTTATGGGGTCTGTTGGGTCTATGGGGTCAATGGGGTATTGGGGGTATTTTGGGGCTAATTTATGGGGTTTTGGGGTTGAATTTATGGGTTTTGGGGTGAATTTATGGGGTTTGGGGGTGAATTTATAGGGATTTGGGGGTATTTTAGGGTGAATTTCTGGGGTTTGGGGGTTTTGGGGTGAATTTCTGGGGTTTTGGGGGCTGAATTTTGGGGTGGAATTTCTGGGATTTTGGGGTGAATTTATGGGGTTTGGGGGGATTTTAGGGTGAATTTATGGGTTTTTGAGAGGTATTTTGGGCATTTTGGGGTGAATTTATGGGATTTTGGGGTATTTTGGGGTGAATTTATGGGGTTTTGAGGGTTTTGGGGTGTATTTATGGGGTTTTGGGGGGATTTTGGGGGTGAATTTATGGGGTTTTGGGGGTGAATTTTGGGTGTATTTGGGGTTTTTTTGGGTGAATTTATGGGGTTTGGGGGTTTTGGGGTGAATTTCTGGGATTTTGGGGTCTGAATTTGGGGGTGAATTTATGGGGTTTTGGGGTGAATTTATGGGGTTTTGGGGTGAATTTTGGGTGTATTTGGGGTTTTTTTGGGTGTATTTATGGGGTTTTGGGGGTAAAATGGGGCTTTTGGGGTGAATTTCTGGGGTTTTGGGGTATTTTAGGGTGAATTTATGGGGTTTTGGGGGCTGAATTTTGGGGTGAATTTATGGGGTTCTGGGGTTGAATTTATGGGTTTTTGGGGGTGAATATTAGGGTGAATTTCTGGGCTTTTGGGTTTTTGGGGGTTTTTGGGTTGAATTTATGGGATTTTGGGGGTGAATTTTTGGTGTATTTGGGGTTTTTTTGGGTGAATTTATGGGGTTTGGGGGTATTTTAGGGTGAATTTATGGGTTTTTGAGAGGTATTTTGGGGATTTTGGGGTGAATTTATGGGGTTTGGGGGTGAATTTATGGGGTTTTGGGTTATTTTGGGGTGAATTTATGGGGTTTTGGGGTGAATTTATGGGGTTTTGAGGGTTTTGGGATGTATTTATGGGGTTTTGGGGGGATTTTGGGGTGAATTTATGGGATTTTGGGGGTGAATTTTGGGTGTATTTGGGGTTTTTTGGGTGAATTTATGGGGTTTTTGGGGGTTTTGGGGTGTATTTATGGGATTTTGGGGTGAATTTATGGGTGTTTTGGGTTGAATTTATGGGGTTTTGGGGTTGAATTTGTGGGTTTTGGGGTGATTTTATGGGGTTTTGGGGTGAATTTATGGGGTTTTGGTTATTTTACGGTGGAATTTATGGGGTTTTGGGGGCTGAATTTTGGGGTGAATTTATGGGGTTTTGGGGTGAATTTATGGGGTTTGGGGGTATTTTGGGGTGAATTTATGGGGTTTTGGGGTATTTTGGGGTGAATTTATGGGGTTTTGGGGGTGAATTTATGGGATTTTGGGGGTGAATTTTGGGTGTATTTGGGGTTTTTTTGGGTGAATTTATGGGGTTAGGGGGGTATTTTGGGGTGAATTTATGGGTTTTTGAGAGGTATTTTGGGGATTTTGGGGTGAATTTATGGGGTTTTGGGATATTTTGGGGTGAATTTATGGGGTTTTGGGGTGAATTTATGAGGTTTTGGGGGGAAAAATGGGGCTTTTGGGGTGAATTTCTGGGGTTTGGGGGAATTTTGGGGTGAATTTATGGATTTTGGGGGTGAATTTTGGGTGTATTTGGGTTTTTTTGGGTGAATTTATGGGGTTTGGGGGGATTTTAAGGGTGAATTTATGGGGTTTTGGGGTATTTTAAGGTGAATTTATGGGTTTTTGAGAGGTATTTTGGGGATTTTGGGGTGAATTTATGGGATTTTGGGGTATTTTGGGGTGAATTTATGGGGTTTTGGGGTGAATTTATGGGGTTTTGGGGGATTTTGGGGTGAATTTATGGGGTTTTGGGGGGATTTTGGGGTGAATTTATGAGTTTTGGGGGTGAATTTATGGGGTTTTGGGGGATTTTGGGGTGAATTTATGGGTTTTGGGGGTGAATTTATGGGGTTTGGGGGGATTTTGGGGTGAATTTATGAGTTTTGGGGGTGAATTTATGGGGTTTGGGGGGATTTTGGGGTGAATTTATGGGATTTTGGGGGTGAATTTATGGGATTTTGGGGTGAATTTATGGGATTTTGGGGTATTTTGGGGTGAATTTATGGGGTTTTGGGCTTGAATTTGTGGGTTTTGGGGTGAATTTATGGGATTTTGGGGTATTTTGGGGTTAATTTATGGTTTTTGGGGTGAATATTAGGGTGAATTTCTGGGCTTTTGGGTTTTTGGGGGGTTTTGGGTTGAATTTAGGGGATTTGGGGGTTGAATTGAAGCCATTTATGGGGTGGGTGGGGTCCAATTATGGTGTGTGTGTGTGTGGGGGGGGGGGGGGCTGTTCATTTTGGGTTAAATTAACCCCTTTTTGGGTTCTTTCTTATACCTGTAGCGAAAGCTCTGGCCAATGACGGGTGTCGAGCCAATAGGGGACATCTCAATATGGCCGCCATGATCCTAAAACCATTAAAAACCCCATTAGAAATGACCCAAAATCGCATGAATTTAACCCAAAATAGAGCCGCCCCCCCCCCCCTTATCTCCCTTATCTCCCTTCCCACCCCCCCCTATATCCCTTATCAGGGTGGTGCAGATGTGGAGCCGCACCCTGAAAGTGGGGGGGGGGGGGGGAAGGTTTTGGGCTTAAAAATGACGATTTTGGGCAAAACTTGTTGTTTTTTTTTTCCCTTTGGGGGGTTGGAAAATGGCGATTTTTGGTACACCCCAAATTTGGTGGATTTTTAGGCAAAAATGAGACTATTTTTGGGTGGGGAAAAGGGTGATTTTGGGGTCCGTAAGATCCGATTTTTGGTATTGAAATGGTGATTTTTGGGGGTAAAAAGCTCCGTTTTGGGACTGAGAAATGAGCGTTTTTGGTGTCAAAATCCCCAATTTTGGCCCTAAAAATCCCAATTTTGGGTCCAAAAATCCCAATTTGGGTCCAAAAAGTCCCATTTTTGGTGTTGAAATCACCAATTTGGGGTCCAGAAAGTCCCAATTTTGGCTCTAAAAATCCCAATTTTGGGTCCAGAAATTCACATTTTTGGCAGTAAAATCCCCAATTTTTGGTCATTTTTGGCCTCAAAAGTCCCAACTTTGGTCCTAAAAATCCCAATTTTGGGTCCAAAAAGTCCCAATTTTGGCCCTAAAACCTTCAATTTTTGGTGTCAAAATCCCCAATTTTGGCTCTAAAAATTCCAATTTTGGGTCCAGAAATCCACATTTTTGGCCCTAAAAATCCCAATTTTGGGTCCAAAAAATCCCAATTTTGACCCTAAAAATCCCAATTCTGGGTCCAAAAAGTCCCATTTTTGGCACTAAAATCCCCATTTTTAGCCCTAAAAATCCCCAATTTTAGCCCTAAAAATCCCCAATTTTGGCCCTAAAATCCCCATTTTGGGTCCAGAAATTCACATTTTTAGCACTAAAATCCCCAATTTTGGCTCTAAAAATCCCAATTTTGGGTCCAGAAATTCACATTTTTGGACCTAAAAATCCCAATTTTGGGTCCAAAAAGTCCTAATTTGGGGTCCAGAAATTCAAATTTTTGGCCCTAAAATCCCCATTTTTTGGTCCTAAAATCTCCATTTTTGGTCCTAAAAACCCCAATTTCGGGTTCAAAAAGTCCCATTTTTGACCCTAAACCACCCAATTTTGGGTCATTTTTGGCCTTAAAAATCCCAATTTGGGGTCCAAAAAGTCCCATTTTTGGCCCTAAAAATCCCAGTTTTGGGTCCAAAAAGCCCCAATTCTGGGTCCAAAAAGTCCCATTTTTGGCACTAAAATCCCCATTTTTAGCCCTAAAAATCCCCAATTTTGGCCCTAAAAATCCCAGTTTTGGGTCCAGAAATTCACATTTTTAGCACAAAAATCCCCAATTTTGGCTCTGAAAATTCCAATTTTGGGTCCAGAAATCCACATTTTTGGCCCTAAAAATCCCAATTTTGGGTCCAAAAAGTCCTAATTTGGGGTCCAGAAATTCACATTTTTAGCACAAAAATCCCCAATTTTGGGTCCAAAAAGTCCCATTTTTGGCTCTTAAAAAACCAATTTTGGCCCTAAAATCCCCATTTTTTGGTCCTAAAATCTCCATTTTTGGTCCTAAAAACCCCAATTTTGGGTTCAAAAAGTCCCATTTTTGGCCCTAAACCACCCAATTTTGGGTCATTTTTGGCCTTAAAAATCCCAATTCTGGGTCCCAAAAGTCCCATTTTTGGCCCTAAAAATCCCAATTTTGGGTCCAAAAAGTCCCATTTTTGGTACTAAAATCCCCATTTTTAGCCCTAAAAATCCCCAATTTTGGCCCTAAAAGTCCCAATTTTGGGTCCAGAAATTCACATTTTTAGCACTAAAATCCCCAATTTTGGGTTCAAAAAGTCCCATTTTTGGCCCTAAACCACCCAATTTTGGGTCATTTTTGGCCTTAAAAATCCCAATTCTGGGTCCAAAAAGTCCCATTTTTGGCCCTAAAATCCCCATTTCTGGCACAAAACGCCCAATTTTGTCCCTAAATCCCCCATTTTTTGGTCTTAAAACCCCCATTTTTGGGTCCTAAACCCCACATTTCTACCCTAAAAACACCATTTTTCCCCCCAAAAATCCCATTTTTGGCCCCTAAACCCCCATTTTTCGCCCTCAAACCCCATTTTTCCCCTAAAAACCCCATTTTTCCCCTAAAAACCCCCATTTTAGCTCCTCCTTTGCCCCCAAAATGGCCATTTTTACCCCCAATCTCCCCTTTTTGCCCAAAATCCCCATTTTTTACCCCAAATTCCCAACCTGTCATTAAAAACCCCCATTTTTTCACTCTAAAATCTCCTTTTTAACCCAAATCTCCATTTTCTTACCCCAAATTTCACCCCCAAACCCCATTTTTTCCCTCATAAACCCCCATTTTTGACCAAAATCCCCAATTTTAACCCCAAAAATCACCCTTATTACCAAAAATCACTATTTTACCCCTAAAAACCCCAATTTTTACCCTAAAACCCCCCTTTTTTTTGCTTAACTCAATGTTTCCCTTCTCCTCTCCCCCCCCCATTAACCCCCATTACTCCCCCAGACCCAAAATCCCCTAAATTCACCCCAAAATCCGACCCCAACCTGTAACGTTGTCCCACGCTGAGAACGAACGCACTGGAGTGGGCGGGGCCAGATTAGGCCACGCCCACCAGCCCCATAGGCCACGCCCATCACCACGAAGCCACGCCCACTTCGACCACCTGTCAATCACAGGGGAAAGCCACGCCCACCTCCTTAAGCCCCGCCCACTGCCCCCTAAAACTCCCTTTTCTGCCCCATTTTTCCAGCCCCGAAAGTGCCATTTTTGCCCCGAAAACCCGCTATAAATCCCCTATAACCCCACACAGACCCCCATAGAACCCCTATAAATCCCCATAGACCCCCACAGATCACCCATAACACCCCATAGACCCCCTATAAGTCCCAATAGACCCCCATAACACCCCATAGACCCCCATAGCACCCCATAGATCCCCTATAACACCCCATAGGCCCCATAGATCCCCTATAACACCCCATAGACCCCCATAACACCCCATAGACCCCATAGATCCCCTATAACACCCCATAGACCCCCATAACCCCCCATAGACCCCATAGATCCCCTACAACACCCCATAGACCCCCATAACCCCCCATAGACCCCATAGATCCACTACAACACCCCATAGACCCCAACAGATCCCCTATAACACCCCATAGACCCCCATAACCCCCCATAGACCCCATAGATCCACTATAACACCCCATAGACCCCCATAACCCCCCATAGACCCCATAGATCCCCTATAACACCCCATAGATCCCCTTAACCCCCCATAGACCCCATAGATCCACTATAACACCCCATAGACCCCCCATAACCCCCCATAGACCCCATAGATCCCCTAAAACACCCCATAGACCCCATAGATCCCCTATAACACCCCATAGACCCCCATAACCCCCCATAGACCCCATAGATCCCCTATAACAACCCATAGACTCCCATAACCCCCCATAGACCCCATAGATCCCCATAACCCCCCATAGACCCCATAGATCCCCTATAACACCCCATAGACCCCCATAACCCCCCATAGACCCCATAGATCCCCTATAACACCCCATAGATCCCCTTAACCCCCCATAGACCCCATAGATCCACTATAACACCCCATAGACCCCCCATAACCCCCCATAGACCCCATAGATCCCCTATAACACCCCATAGACCCCCATAACCCCCCATAGACCCCATAGATCCCCTATAACAACCCATAGACTCCCATAACCCCCCATAGACCCCATAGATCCCCATAACCCCCCATAGACCCCAACAGATCCCCTATAACACCCCATAGACCCCCATAACCCCCCATAGACCCCATAGATCCCCTATAACACCCCATAGACCCCCATAACCCCCCATAGACCCCATAGATCCCCTATAACACCCCATAGACCCCCATAACCCCCCATAGACCCCATAGATCCACTATAACAACCCATAGACCCCCATAACCCCACACAGACCCCCATAACCCCCCATAGACCCCCTATAGCACCTCATAGACCCCATAACACACCATAAATCCCCTATAATCCCACACACACCCCCATAGAACCCCTATAAATCCCCATAGACCCCCATAACCCCCCATAGCCCCCATAGATCCACTATAACACCCCATAGACCCCCATAACCCTCCATAGACCCCATTGATCCCCTATAACATCCCATAGAACCCCATAACCCCCCATAGACCCCATAAATCCCCTATAACACCCCATAGACCCCCATAACCCCCCATAGACCCCATAGATGCCCTATAACACCCCATAGACCCCCATAACCCCCCATAGATCCCTTATAACACCCCATAGACCCCCATAACCCCCCATAGACCCCATAGATCCCCTATAACACGCCATAGACCCCCATAACCCCCCATAGACCCCATAGAGCCCCTATAACACCCCATAGACCCCCATAACCCCCCATAGAACCCCTATAACCCCCATAGACCCCCATAAAACCCCATAAATCCCCTATAACCCCACACAGACCCCCATAGAACCCCTATAAATCCCCATAGACCCCCAAAGATCAACCATAACACCCCATAGACCCCCATAACCCCCCATAGACCCCATAGATCCACTATAACACCCCATAGACCCCCATAACCCCCCATAGACCCCATAGATCCACTATAACACCCCATAGACCCCCATAACCCCCCATAGACCCCATAGACCCCCTATAACACCCCATAGACCCCCATAACCCCCCATAGACCCCATAGATCCACTATAACACCCCATAGACCCCCATAACCCCCCATAGACCCCATAGATCCACTATAACAACCCATAGACCCCCTATAAACCCCTATAGACCCCATAGATCCCCTATAACCCCCCATAGAACCCCTATAACACACTATAAATCCCCTATAACCCCACACAGACCCCATACATCCCCTATAACACCCCATAGACTCCCATAGCCACCCATAGACCCCATAGATCCCCTATAACACCCCATAGACACCCATAGCTCCCCATAGATCCCCTATAAGACCCCATAGACCCCCATAACACACCATAAATCCCCTATAACCCCACACAGACCCCATAGAACCCCTGTAGATCCCCATAAACCCCCATAACCCCCCATAGACCCCATAGATCCCCTATAACACCCCATAGACCCCATAGATCCCCATAGACCCCATAGATCCACTATAACACCCCATAGACCCCCATAACCCCACACAGACCCCCATAGATCCCCTATAACACCCCATAGACCCCCATAACCCCCCATAGACCCCATAGGTCCCCTATAACATCCCATAGACCCCCATAACCCCCCATAGACCCCATAGATCCCCTATAACACCCCATAGACCCCCATAACCCCCCATAGACCCCATAGATCCCCTATAACACCCCATAGACCCCCATAACCCCCCATAGACCCCATAGATCCCCTATAACACCCCATAGACCCCCATAACCCCCCATAGACCCCATAGATCCACTATAACACCCCATAGACCCCCATAACACCCCATAGACCCCATAGACCCCCGATAACACCCCATAGACCCCCATAACCCCCCATAGACCCCATAGACCCCCGATAACACCCCATAGACCACCATAACCCCCCATAGACCCCATAGATCCCCTATAACACCCCATAGACCACCATAACCCCCCATAGACCCCATAGATCCACTATAACAACCCATAGACCCCCATAACCCCCCATAGACCCCATAGATCCCCTATAACACCCCATAGACCCCCATAACCCCCCATAGACCCCATAGATCCCCTATAACAACCCATAGACCCCCATAACCCCCCATAGACCCCCATAGATCTCCTATAACACCCCATAGACCCCCATAACCCTCCATAGACCCCATAGACCCCCTATAAATCCCCATAGACCCCCATAACCCCCCATAGACCCCATAGACCCCCTATAACACCCCATAGACCCCCATAATCCCCCATAGACCCCCTATAACACCCCATAGACCCCCATAAAACCCCATAAATCCCCTATAACCCCACACAGACCCCCATAGAACCCCTATAAATCCCCATAGACCCCCAAAGATCAACCATAACACCCCATAGACCCCCATAACCCCCCATAGACCCCATAGATCCACTATAACACCCCATAGACCCCCATAACCCCCCATAGACCCCATAGACCCCCTATAACACCCCATAGACCCCCATAACCCCCCATAGATCCCTTATAACACCCCATAGACCCCCATAACCCCCCATAGACCCCATAGATCCCCTATAACACCCCATAGACCCCCATAACAGCCCATAAATCCCCTATAACCCCACACAGACCCCCATAGACCCCTATATGCGATGGGGTGATGCTATGGGGTGATCGCGCTATGGGGTGAGTCTGCTATGGGGTGACTCTCTAAATCCCCTATAGGATATAATACATTTAACCCCATTTTCCCCTATAGGATTTAATACATTTAAACCCATCGTGCCTGATACATGTGCGTCCAGCCCCATAGATGTGCGTCCAGCCCCATAGATGAGCATCCAGCCCCATAGATCAACATCCAGCCCCATAGATGTGCGTCCAGCCCCATAGATGTGCATCCAGCCCCATAGATGTGTATCCAGCCCCATAGATCAACATCCAGCCCCATAGATGTGCGTCCAGCCCCATAGATGTGCGTCCAGCCCCATAGATGTGCATCCAGCCCCATAGATCAACATCCAGCCCCATAGATGTGCGTCCAGCCCCATAGATGTGCATCCAGCCCCATAGATGTGCGTCCAACCCCATAGATCAACATCCAGCCCCATAGATCAACATCCAGCCCCATAGATGTGCGTCCAGCCCCATAGATCACAATCCAGCCCCATAGATGTGCATCCTGACCCATAGATGTGCGTCCAACCCCATAGATCAACATCCAGCCCCATAGATCAACATCCAGCCCATAGATGTGCGTCCAGCCCCATAGATGTGCGTCCAGCCCCATAGATCAACATCCAACCCCATAGATGCGCGTCCAGCCCCATAGATGTGCATCCAGCCCTATAGATGTGCTTCTAGCCCCATAGATGTGAGTCCAGCCCCATAGATCACAATCCAGCCCCATAGATGTGCGTCCAGCCCCATAGATGTGCGTCCAGCCCCATAGATGTGCGTCCAGCCCCATAGATGTGCGTCCAGCCCCATAGATCAACATCCAACCCCATAGATGTGCGTCCTGACCCATAGATGTGCGTCCAGCCCCATAGATGTGCCCCCAGCCCCATAGATGTGCGTCCAGCCCCATAGATGTGCATCCAGCCCCATAGATGTGCATCCAACCCCATAGATGTGCGTCCTGACCCATAGATGTGCGTCCAGCCCCATAGATGTGCGTCCAGCCCCATAGATGTGCGTCCAGCCCCATAGATGTGCATCCAACCCCATAGATGTGCGTCCAGCCCCATAGATGTTCATCCAGCCCCATAGATGTGCATCCAGCCCCATAGATGTGCGTCCAGCCCCATAGATGTGCATCCAGCCCCATAGATGTGCATCCAGCCCCATAGATGTTCATCCAGCCCCATAGATGTGCATCCAGCCCCATAGATGTGCATCCAGCCCCATAGATGTTTGTCCAGACCCATAGATGTGCATCCAGCCCCATAGATGTGCGTCCAGCCCCATAGATGTGCGTCCAGCCCCATAGATGTTCATCCAGCCCCATAGATGTGCGTCCAGCCCCATAGATGCGCATCCTGCCCCATAGATGTGCATCCGACCCCATAGATGTGCGTCCAGCCCCATAGATGTTCATCCAGCCCCATAGATGTGCGTCCAGCCCCATAGATGTGCATCCAGCCCCATAGATGTGCGTCCAGCCCCATAGATCAACATCCAGCCCCATAGATGTGCATCCAGCCCCATAGATGTGCATCCAGCCCCATAGATGTGCGTCCAGCCCCATAGATGTGCATCCAGCCCCATAGATGTGCGTCCAGCCCCATAGATGTGCATCCAGCCCCATAGATGTGCATCCAGCCCCATAGATGTGCGTCCAGCCCCATAGATGTGCATCCAGCCCCATAGATGTGCGTCCAGCCCCATAGATGTGCATCCAGCCCCATAGATCAACATCCAGCCCCATAGATGTGCATCCAGCCCCATACATGTGCATCCAGCCCCATAGATGTGCATCCAGCACCATACATGTGCATCCAGCCCCATAGATGTGCATCCAGCCCCATAGATGTGCATCCAGCCCCATACATGTGCATCCAGCCCCATAGATGTGCATCCAGCCCCATAGATGTGCGTCCAGCCCCATAGATGTGCGTCCAGCCCCATAGATGTGCATCCAGCCCCATAGATGTGCATCCAGCCCCATAGATGTGCATCCTGACCCATAGATGTGCATCCAGCCCCATAGATGTATGTCCAGCCCTATAGATGTGCGTCCAGCCCCATAGATGTGCATCCAGCCCCATAGATGTGCATCCAGCCCCATAGATGTGCGTCCGGCCCCATAGATTTGCATCCAGCCCCATAGATGTGCATCCAGCCCCATAGATGTGCATCCAGCCCCATAGATATGCGTCCAGCCCCATAGATGTGCATCCAGCCCCATAGATTTGCATCCAGCCCCATAGATGTGCATCCAGCCCCATAGATGTGCGTCCAGCCCCATAGATGTGCATCCAGCCCCATAGATGTGCATCCAGCCCCATAGATGTGCATCCAGCCCCATAGATGTGCGTCCAGCCCCATAGATCACAATCCAGCCCCATAGATGTGCATCCAGCCCCATAGATGTGCGTCCAGCCCCATAGATGTGCGTCCAGCCCCATAGATGTGCGTCCAGCCCCATAGATGTGCATCCAGCCCCATAGATGTGCATCCTGACCCATAGATGTGCATCCAACCCCATAGATGTGCGTCCAGCCCCATAGATGTGCATCCAGCCCCATAGATGTGCATCCAGCCCCATAGATGTGCATCCAGCCCCATAGATGTGCGTCCAGCCCCATAGATCACAATCCAGCCCCATAGATGTGCATCCAGCCCCATAGATGTGCATCCAGCCCCATAGATGTGCGTCCAGCCCCACAGATGTGCATCCAGCCCCATAGATGTGCATCCAGCCCCATAGATGTGAGTCCAGCCCCATAGATGTGCATCCAGCCCCATAGATGTGCGTCCAGCCCCATAGATGTGCGTCCAGCCCCATAGATGTGCATCCAGCCCCATAGATGTGCATCCTGACCCATAGATGTGCATCCAGCACCATACATGTGCATCCAGCCCCATAGATGTGCATCCAGCCCCATAGATGTGCTTCCAGCCCCATAGATGTGCGTCCAGCCCCATAGATGTGCTTCCAGCCCCATAGATGTGCGTCCAGCACCATAGATCAACATCCAGCCCCATAGATGTGAATCCAGCCCCATAGATGTGCGTCCAGCCCCATAGATCAACATCCAGCCCCATAGATCAACATCCAGCCCCATAGATATGCGTCCAGCCCCATAGATGTGCGTCCAGCCCCATAGATGTGCAGCCAGCCCCATAGATGTGCGTCCAGCCCCATAGATGTGCAGCCAGCCCCATAGATGCGCATCCTGCCCCATAGATGTGCATCCAGCCCCATAGATGTGAATCCAGCCCCATAGATGTGCGTCCAGCCCCATAGATCAACATCCAGCCCCATAGATCAACATCCAGCCCCATAGATGTGCGTCCAGCCCCATAGATGTGCGACCCCCATAGGGCCCCTTAAGACCCCTCAGGACCCCATTAAGACCCCTTAAGACCCCCCAAAACCCTCTTTAGACCCCATATGACCCCTCAGTACCCCCATAGAAGCACTCAGGACCCCCAGAACCTTTTATTTTCCTTCTTTTTTGCCCTTTTTTCACCACTTTTCCCCCCAAAATCCCTCTTAAGACCCCTCAGGACCCCATTAAGTCCCCTTAAGACCCCTCAGGACCCACATAGGGCCACTCAAGACCCCCCAGGACCCCATTAAGACCCCTCAGGACCCTCTTAAGATCCCCCACGACCCCATAGGACCCCTCAGGACCCCTATAGGTCCCCCCAGGACCCCATTAAGACCCCTCAGGACCCCCATAGGGCCCCATTAAGACCCCTCAGGATCCCCATAGGACCCCCATAAGACCCCCCAAGACCCTCTTTAGACCCCTCAGGACCCCCATAGGACCCCTTAAGACCCTCAGGACCCCATTAAGACCCCTTAAGACCCCCCAAAACCCTCTTTAGACCCCTCAGGACCCCATTAAGATCCCCCAAGACCCCCATAGGACCCCTATAGGACCCCCCAGGACCACATTAAGACCCCTCAGGATCCCATTAAGACCCCTTAAGACCCCCCAAGACCCTCTTTAGACCCCATAGGACCCCTCAGGACCCCCATAGGACCCCTCAGTACCCCCATAGAAGCACTCAGGACCCCCAGAACCTTTTATTTTCCTTCTTTTTTGCCCTTTTTTCACCATTTTTTCCACCCCAAAACCCCCTTTTAGGACCCCCCCCCAAACACCTTGGCCAGCAGCTTCCTGCTGGGGGGCTGGGGGGGTCTCTTCTTCCTGCCCCATATCTCCGGCTCCGTTTGACGTTGGGTAAAAGCCCAACTGGACCCACATAGACCCACATAGACCCCCCATAGGACCCCATAGACCCTCATAGACCCACATAGACCCCCCATAGGACCCCATAGACCCTCATAGACCCACATAGACCCCCCATAGGACCCCATAGACCCTCATAGACCCCCATAGACCCACATAGACCCACACAGACCCCCCATAGGATCCCACAGACCCTCATAGACCCCCATAGACCCACATAGACCCCCAATAGGACCCCACAGACCCTCATAGACCCCCATAGACCCCCCATAGGACCCCATAGACCCTCATAGACCCCCATAGACCCACATAGACCCCCCATAGGACCCCACAGACCCTCATAGACCCCCATAGACCCCCCATAGACCCTCATAGACCCCCATAGACCCACATAGACCCCCCATAGGACCCCATAGACCCTCATAGACCCCCATAGACCCAGATAGACCCCCCATAGGACCCCATAGACCCTCATAGACCCCCCATAGGACCCCATAGACCCTCATAGACCCCCATAGACCTCCCATAGACCCTCATAGACCCCCATAGACCCTTAGAGACCCCCCATAGGACCCCATAGACCCTCATAGACCCCCATAGACCCACACAGACCCCCCATAGGACCCCCATAGAACCCCATAGAACCCCATAGACCCACACAGACCCCAATAGGATCCCTACAGACCCACATAGATCCCCAGAGACCCTCATAGACCCCCATAGGACCCTATAGACCCCCATAGACCCACATAGACCCCCACAGACTCACATAGACCCCAATAAGATCCCTATAGACCCCCCATAGATCCCCATAGGAGCACTCAGTACCCCCATAGACCCACATAGATCCCCAAAGACCCTCAGAGACCCCCATAGACCCTCATAGAAACCCCATAGACCCTCATAGACCCCCCACAGACCCCCATAGGCTCACACAGACCCCCCATAGATCCCCATAGAAGCACTCAGGACCCCCAGAACCTTCTATTTTCCTTCTTTTTTGCCCTTTTTTCACCCTTTTTTCCACCCCAAAACCCCCTTTTAGGACCCCCCCCCAAACACCTTGGCCAGTAGCTTCCTGCTGGGGGGCTGGGGGGGTCTCTTCTTCCTGCCCCATATCTCCGGCTCCGTTTGACGTTGGGTAAAACCCCAACTGGACCCACATAGACCCACATAGACCCCCCATAGGACCCCATAGACCCCCATAGACCCTCATAGACCCCCATAGACCCACATAGACCCCCCATAGGACCCCATAGACCCTCATAGACCCTCATAGACCCACATAGACCCCCCATAGGACCCCATAGACCCTCATAGACCCCCCATAGGACCCCATAGACCCTCATAGACCCCCATAGACCCCCCATAGGACCCCATAGACCCTCATAGACCCCAAAGACCCACATAGACCCACATAGACCCCTCATAGGACCCCACAGACTCTCATAGACCCCCATAGACTCCCCATAGGACCCCATAGACCCACATAGACCCCCCATAGGACTCCATAGACCCTCATAGACCCCCATAGACCCACACAGACCCCCCATAGGACCCCATAGACCCTCATAGACCCCCATAGACCCACATAGACCCCCCATAGGACCCCATAGACCCCCATAGACCCCCATAGACCCACATAGACCCCCCATAGGACCCCATAGACCCTCATAGACCCACATAGACCCCCCATTGGACCCCATAGACCCTCATAGACCCCCATAGACCCCCCATTGGACCCCACAGACCCTCATAGACCCCCATAGACCCACATAGACCCCCCATAGGACCCCATAGACCCTCATAGACCCACATAGACCCCCCATAGGACCCCATAGACCCTCATAGACCCCCCATAGGACCCCATAGACCCTCATAGACCCCCATAGACCCCCCATAGGACCCCACAGACCCTCACAGACCTCCACAGGACCCTATAGACCCTCATAGACCCCCATAGACACACAGAGACCCCCATAGACACACAGAGACCCCCCATAGGACCCCACAGACCCTCATAGACCCCCCATAGATCCCCATAGAAGCACTCAGGACCCCCATAGGGCCCCTTAAGACCCCCCAGGACCCCATTAAGACCCCTTAAGACCCCCCAAAACCCTCTTTAGACCCCTCAGGACCCCCATAGGACCCCCATAGGACCCCTCAGTACCCCCATAGAAGCACTCAGGACCCCCAGAACCTTCTATTTTCCTTCTTTTTTGTCCTTTTTTCACCATTTTTTCCACCCCAAAACCCCCTTTTAGGACCCCCCCCCAAACACCTTGGCCAGTAGCTTCCTGCTGGGGGGCTGGGGGGGTCTCTTCTTCCTGCCCCATATCTCCGGCTCCGTTTGACGTTGGGTAAAAGCCCAACTGGACCCACATAGACCCACATAGACCCCCCATAGGACCCCATAGACCCTCATAGACCCCCATAGGACCTCATAGACCCCCATAGGACCCTATAGACCCCCATAGGACCCTATAGACCCTCATAGACCCCCATAGACTCCCCATAGGACCCCATAGACCCACACAGACCCCCCATAGGACCCCATAGACCCTCATAGACCCCCATAGACCCACATAGACCCCCCATAGGACCCCATAGACCCTCATAGACCCACATAGACCCCCCATAGGACCCCATAGACCCTCATAGACCCCCATAGACCTACATAGACCCCCCACTGGACCCCATAGACCCTCACAGACCCCCCATAGACCCCCCATAGGACCCCATAGGACCCTCATAGACCCCCCATAGGACCCCATAGACCCTCATAGACCCCCCACAGGACCCCATAGACCCTCATAGACCCCCATAGACCCACATAGACCCCCCCATAGGACCCCATAGACCCTCATAGACCCCCCATAGGACCCCATAGACCCTCATAGACCCCCATAGACCCACATAGACCCCCCATATGACCCCACAGACCCCCATAGGACCCTATAGACCCCCCATAGGACCCCACAGACCCTCATAGACCCCCATAGACTCGCCATAGGACCCCATAGACCCACATAGACCCCCCATAGGACTCCATAGACCCTCATAGACCCACACAGACCCCCCCATAGGACCCCATAGACCCTCATAGACCCCCATAGACCCACATAGACCCCCCATAGGACCCCATAGACCCAGACAGACCCCCATAGACCCACACAGATCCCCATAGACCCTCATAGACTCACATAGACCCCCCATAGACCCTTAGAGACCCCCCATAGACCCTCATAGAAACCCCATAGACCCCCATAGACTCTCTCTGGACCCCTATAGGACCCCCAATAGACCCCATTAAGACCCCTCAGGACCCCCATAGGGCCCCTTAAGACCCCTCAGGACCCCATTAAGACCCCTTAAGACCCCTCAGGACCCCCATAGTGCCCCTTAAGACCCCTCAGGACCCCATTAAGACCCCTTAAGACCCCCCAAGACCCTCTTTAGACCCCATAGGACCCCTCAGGACCCCCATAGAAGCACTCAGGACCCCCAGAACCTTTTATTTTCCTTCTTTTTTGCCCTTTTTTCACCACTTTTCCCCCCAAAATCCCTCTTAAGACCCCTCAGGACCCCATTAAGTCCCCTTAAGACCCCTCAGGACCCACATAGGGCCACTCAAGACCCCCCAGGACCCCATTAAGACCCCTCAGGACCCTCTTAAGATCCCCCACGACCCCATAGGACCCCTCAGGACCCCTATAGGTCCCCCCAGGACCCCATTAAGACCCCTCAGGACCCCCATAGGGCCCCATTAAGACCCCTCAGGATCCCCATAGGACCCCCATAAGAGCACTCGGGACCCCCATAGGGCCCCTTAAGACCCCATAGGACCCCATTAAGACCCCCCCCCAAACACCTTGGCCAGCAGCTTCCTGCTGGGGGGCTGGGGGGGGTCTCTTCTTCTTGCCCCATATCTCCGGCTCTGTTTGACGTTGGGTAAAAGCCCAACTGGACCCACATAGACCCACATAGACCCCCCATAGGACCCCATAGACCCCCATAGACCTCCCATAGGACCCCATAGACCCTCATAGACCCCCATAGACCCCCCATAGGACCCCATAGACCCCCCATTGGACCCCACAGACCCTCATAGACCCCCATAGACCCCCCATTGGACCCCACAGACCCTCATAGACCCCCATAGACCCACATAGACCCCCCATAGGACCCCATAGACCCCCATAGACCCACATAGACCCCCCATAGGACCCCATAGACCCTCATAGACCCACATAGACCCCCCATAGGACCCCATAGACCCTTATAGACCCCCATAGACCCCCCATAGGACCCCATAGACCCCCCATTGGACCCCACAGACCCTCATAGACCCCCATAGACCCCCCATTGGACCCCACAGACCCCCATAGACCCACATAGACCCCCCATAGGACCCCATAGACCCTCATAGACCCACATAGACCCCCCATAGGACCCCATAGACCCTCATAGACCCCCCATAGGACCCCATAGACCCTCATAGACCCCCATAGACCCCCCATAGGACCCCACAGACCCCCACAGGACCCTATAGACCCTCATAGACCCCCATAGACACACAGAGACCCCCATAGACACACAGAGACCCCCCATAGGACCCCACAGACCCTCATAGACCCCCCATAGATCCCCATAGAAGCACTCAGGACCCCCATAGGGCCCCTTAAGACCCCCCAGGACCCCATTAAGACCCCTTAAGACCCCCCAAAACCCTTTTTAGACCCCTCAGGACCCCCATAAGACCCCATATGACCCCTCAGTACCCCCATAGAAGCACTCAGGACCCCCAGAACCTTTTATTTTCCTTCTTTTTTGCCCTTTTTTCACCACTTTTCCCCCCAAAATCCCTCTTAAGACCCCTCAGGACCCCATTAAGTCCCCTTAAGACCCCTCAGGACGCACATAGGGCCACTCAAGACCCCCCAGGACCCCATTAAGACCCCTCAGGACCCTCTTAAGATCCCCCACGACCCCATAGGACCCCTCAGGACCCCTATAGGTCCCCCCAGGACCCCATTAAGACCCCTCAGGACCCCCATAGGGCCCCATTAAGACCCCTCAGGATCCCCATAGGGCCCCATTAAGACCCCTCAGGACCCCCATAAGAGCACTCGGGACCCCCATAGGGCCCCTTAAGACCCCATAGGACCCCATTAAGACCCCCCCCCAAACACCTTGGCCAGCAGCTTCCTGCTGGGGGGCTGGGGGGGTCTCTTCTTCTTGCCCCATATCTCCGGCTCCGTTTGACGTTGGGTAAAAGCCCAACTGGACCCACATAGACCCCCCATAGGACCCCATAGACCCTCATAGACCCCCATAGACCCTTAGAGACCCCCCATAGGACCCCATAGACCCTCATAGACCCCCATAGACCCACATAGACCCCCCATAGGACCCCATAGACCCCCATAGACCCCCATAGGACCCTATAGACCCCCCATAGGACCCCATAGACCCTCATAGACCCCCATAGACCCTTAGAGACCCCCCATAGGACCCCAATAGACCCTCATAGACCCACATAGACCCCCCATAGGACCCCATAGACCCCCATAGACCCCCATAGACCCACACAGACCCCAATAGGATCCCTACAGACCCACATAGATCCCCAGAGACCCTCATAGACCCTCATAGGACCCTATAGACCCCCCATGGACCCTCATAGACCCCCATAGACCCACATAGACCCCCACAGACTCACATAGACCCCAATAAGATCCCTATAGACCCCCCATAGATCCCCATAGGAGCACTCAGTACCCCCATAGACCCACATAGATCCCCAAAGACCCTCAGAGACCCCCATAGACCCTCATAGAAACCCCATAGACCCTCATAGACCCCCCACAGACCCCCATAGACTCACACAGACCCCCCATAGACCCCCATAGACCCCCCATAGGACCCCATAGACCCTCATAGACCCACATAGACCCCCAAAGACCCACATAGACCCCCCATAGACCCACACAGACCCCCATAGACCCTCATAGAAACCCCATAGACCCCCATAGACTCCCTCAGGACCCCTATAGGACCCCCAATAGACCCCATTAAGACCCCTCAGGACCCCCATAGTGCCCCTTAAGACCCCTCAGGACCCCATTAAGACCCCTTAAGACACCCCAAGACCCTCTTTAGACCCCTCAGGACCCCATTAAGAGCCCCCTAGACCCCCATAGGACCCCCATAGAAGCACTCAGGACCCCCAGAACCTTCTATTTTCCTTCTTTTTTGTCCTTTTTTCACCATTTTTTCCACCCCAAAACCCCCTTTTAGGACCCCCCCCCAAACACCTTGGCCAGCAGCTTCCTGCTGGGGGGCTGGGGGGGTCTCTTCTTTTTGCCCCATATCTCCGGCTCCGTTTGACGTTGGGTAAAACCCCACGTAGGTTCTGGGTTCCTTTGAAGCTCCTGGGTGGGTTTGGGGTGGTCGGGGTCTTGACGGGGGTCTTTGGGGGGGGCTGCCATAGAGACACAGCGCAGGTAGAAGCCCCCTTCACGTTTGGCCTGGGCGGCTTCTGCTCTGAGTCGGTGGGATCGGGCCTGACGTTCGGCTGCCAAACGCTCGCTCAGGTGGGGCCAGCGGAAACCTGGCAGGTACTGGGGGATATGGGGAGAGAAATGGGGTTACATGAGGGTCTATGGGGGGCGTAGGGGGGCTAAAGGGGTCCTATGGGGTCTTATGGGGTCTTATGGGGGGCTAAAGGGGTCTTATTGGGGTCTAAAGGGGTCCTATGGGGGCCCTGAGAGATCTTATGGGGGACCAAAGGGGTCTTATGGGGGACCAAAGGGGTCCTATGGGGTCTAAAGAGGTCCTAAGGGGGTCCTATGGGGGTCCTGGGGAGTCTTATGGGGGGCTAAAGGGGTCTTATGGGGTCGCTCAGGTGGGGCCAGCGGAAACCTGGCAGGTACTGGGGGATATGGGGAGAGAAATGGGGTTAAATGAGGGTCTATGGGGGGCATAAGGGGGATTATGGGGGGCTAAAGGGGTCTTATGGGGGCTAAAAGGGTCTTATGGGGTCTTATGGGGGGCTAAAGGGATCTTATGGGGGGCTAAAGGGGTCCTATGCGGGTCCTGAGAGGTCTTATGGGGGGCTAAAGGGGTCTTATGGGGGGCTAAATGGGTCTTAAGGGGGCTAAAAGGGTCTTATTGGGGTCTAAAGGGGTCCTATGGGGGCCCCGGGGGGTCAAAGGGGTCCTATGGGGGTCCTGAGAGATCTTATGGGGGACCAAAGGGGTCTTATGGGGGTCCTGAGAGATCTTATGGGGGACCAAAGGGGTCCTATGGAGGTCCTGAGAGATCTTATGGGGGACCAAAGGGGTCTTATGGGGGACCAAAGGGGTCCTATGGGTTCTTACGGGGTCTAAAGGGGTCCTATGGGGGTCCTGAGAGATCTTATGGGGACCAAAGGGGTCTTATGGGGGACCAAAGGGGTCCTATGGGGTCTTATGGGGTCTAAAGAGGTCCTAAGGGGGTCCTATGGGGGTCCTGAGAGGCCTTATGGGGGGCCAAAGGGGTCTTATGGGGTCGCTCAGGTGGGGCCAGCGGAAACCTGGCAGGTACTGGGGGATATGGGGAGAGAAATGGGGTTATATGAGGGTCTATGGGGGGCGTAGGGGGGCTAAAGGGGTCTTATGGGGGGCTAAAGGGGTCCTATGGGGGGCCTGAGAGGTCTTATGGGGGGCTAAAGGGATCTTATGGGGGGCTAAAGGGGTCCTATGCGGGTCCTGAGAGGTCTTATGGGGGGCTAAAGGGGTCTTATGGGGGGCTAAAGGGGTCTTAAGGGGGCTAAAAGGGTCTTATTGGGGTCTAAAGGGGTCCTATGGGGGCCCCGGGGGGTCAAAGGGGTCCTATGGGGGTCCTGAGAGATCTTATGGGGGGCTAAAGGGGTCTTATGGGGGGCTAAAGGGGTCCTAAGGGGGTCCTGGGGGATCTTATGGGGTCCTATGGGGGTCCTGAGAGGTCTTATGGGGGGCTAAAGGGGTCTTATGGGGGTCCTGGGGGGTCTTATGGGGTCTAAAGAGGTCCCGTAACTCTTTAATTCCACCTTAAATCCACCCCCCCACCCCGTAACTCCCCCATTCCACCTTAACTCCCCACTTCCGGTCTCACCTTCAGACACCATCGATCGTACCGGAAGCGGCTCCTAGCCCTGCAGCTCAGTGGCGCCCCCTGCAGGCTGGAGGCCACTCGCCTGGCCACTCTCTTATCCCGGAACTCCACCCAGCCCTCACTGTAGCGCCCGCCTCCCTTCCGGCCGCGGCGACGCACAGCGCCCCCTGCAGGCGGGGAGGAGTAACAGCAGCCATTAGGGTTAATGGGGGGGGAACATAGAGCCCCATAGACACCCTATAACATCCCATATAGCCCCATAGACACCCTATAACATCCCATAGAGCCCCATAACCACCCATAGAGCCCCATAGACCCCCATAGACACCCTATAACATCCCATAGAGCCCCATAACCACCCGCAGACCCACACAGCAACCCATAGACACCCTATAACATCCCATAGAGCCCCATAGACCCCATAAACCCCCCATATCCCCCTATAGACACCCTATAACACCCCATATCCCCCTACAGATACCCTATAACCCCCCATATCCCCCTATAGACACCCTATAACACCCCATATCCCCCTATAGACACCCTATAACACCCCATATCCCCCTATAGACACCCTATAACACCCCATATCCCCCTATAGACACCCTATAACACCCCATATCCCCCTATAGACACCCTATAACACCCCATATCCCCCTATAGACACCCTATAACACCCCATATCCCCCTATAGACACCCTATAACACCCCATATCCCCCTATAACCCCCCATAGACCCCATAAAACCCCTCATAGACCCCCTATAACATCCCATAGACCCCCCATATCCCCCCATAGACCCCTATAGACACCCCATATCCCCCTATAATCCCCCATATCCCCCCACAGATACCCTATAACCCCCCATATCCCCCTGTAGCCCCCCAAATCCCCCCATATCCCCCATAAACCCCCCCATAGACCCCCTATAACCCCCATAGGCCCCATAAAACCCTCCATAGACACCCTATAACATCCCACAGACCCCCTATAACCCCCCATAGACACCCTATAACATCCCATAGACCCCATAAAACCCACAACATCCCCCCATAGACACCCTATAACATCCCATAGACCCCATATCCTGCATATAACCCCCCATATCCCCCCACAGACCCCCTATAACCCCCCATATCCCCCTATAGACACCCCAAATCTCCCCATATCCCCCCATAGACCCCATAAAACCCCCCATAGACCCCCTATAACTACCCATAGACCCCCCATAACCCCCTATAGATCCCCCATAGACCCCCTACAACCCCCCATAGACCCCATAAAACCCCCCATAGACCCCCTATAACTACCCATAGACCCCCCCATAACCCCCTATAGCCCCCTAACAACTCCTCATAACTCCCCTTAGACCCCCCATAATTCCCCACAGCCCCCCATAGAACCCCATAACCATCACATAGACCCCCATAACTCCCCATAACCCCCGATAACCCCCCATAGGCCCCCTATAACCCCCCATATCCCCCCTATAATCCCCTATAACTCCCCATATCCCCCCATAGACCCCCTATAACTCCCCATAGGCCCCATATAACATCCCACAGACCCCCTATAACATCCCATATAACCCCATAACCACCCATAAACCCACTCAGACCCCCAATAGACACTCCATATCCCCTATAACACCCCATATCCCCCTATAACCCCCCATAGACCCTGTATAACCCCCCATAGGCCCCCTATAACCCCCCATATCCTGCCACAGACCCCATAAAACCCCTCATAGACCCCATAAAACCCCCCATACCCCCCACTGACCCCATAAAACCCCCTATAACCCCCCAATATCGCCCCATAGACCCCACAAAACACCCCATATCCACCCAATATCCCCCTATATCCCCCCATAGGGGCCTTATAAACCCCCATAGACCCCATAAAACCCCCCATATCCCCCCATAGACCCCATAAAACCCCCCATATCCCCCACAGACCCCCTAAAACCCCCCATAGACCCGCTAAAACCCCCCATATCCCCCATAAAACCCCCCATATCCCCCCATAGACCCCATAAAACCCCCAATACACCCCCTATAACATCACATAGACCCCCTATAACACCCCATAGGCCCCATATAACCCCCATAGACCCCATAAAACACCCCATATCCCCCATAAAACCCCCCATAGACCCCCTATAACATCACATAGAACCCCTATAACACCCCATAGACCCCATAAAACCCCCCATATCCCCCCATAGACCCCATAAAACCCCCATAGACCCCCTATAACACCCCATAGACCCCATAAAACCCCCCATACCCCCCCATATCCCCCCTATAACCCCCCCATAGACCCTACAGACCCCATAAACCCCCCCATAGACCCTATAGACCCCCTATAACGCCCCATAGACCCTGTATAACCCCCCATATCCCCCCTATAACCCGCCATATCCCCCCATAGACCCCATAAAACCCCCCATATCCCCCCATAGACCCCATAAAACTCCCCATATCCCCCCATAGAACCCATAAAACTCCCCATATCCCCCCCATAGACCGCATAAAACTCCCCATATCCCCCCATAGACCCCATAAAACTCCCCATATCCCCCCATAGACCCCATAAAACCCCCCATATCCCCCCATAGACCCCATAAAACCCCCATATCCCCCCATAGACCCCATAAAACCCCCATATCCCCCCATATACCCCATAAAACTCCCCATATCCCCCCATAGACCCCATAAAACTCCCCATATCCCCCCATAGACCCCATAAAACCCCCCATATCCCCCACAGACCCCCTAAAACCCCCCATATCCCCCCATAGACCCCTTAAAACCCCCCATATCCCCCCATAAAACCCCCCATAGACCCCATAAAACCCCCCATACCCCCCCATAGACCCCCTATAACACCCCATAGCCCCCCATAGACACACTATAACATCCCATAGACCCCTATAACCCCCCATAGACCCCATAAAACCCCTCATAGACCCCCTATAACATCGCATAGACCCCCTATATCTCCCCATATCCCCCCATAGACCCCATAAAACCCCCCATACCCCCCCCATAGACCGCATAAAACCCCCATAGACCCCCATATCCCCCCATAGACCCCATAAAACCCCCCATATCCCCCTATAACCACCCATATCCCCCCACAGACACCCTATAACCCCCCATATCCCACCACAGACACCCTATATCCCCCCATAGACATCCCATATCCCCGTGTAACACCCCATATCCCCCCATAGACCCCATAAAAACCCCATAGACCCCCCATATCCCCCCATAGACCCCTATACCCCCCATAGACCCCCTATAACACCCCATAGACCCCATAAAACCCCCCATAGACCCCCTATAAGTCCTTATATCCCCCCATATACCCCATAAAACCCCCCATATCCCCCCATAGACCCCATAAAACCCCCCATATCCCCCCATAGACCCCATAAAACCCCCCATATCCCCCCATAGACCCCATAAAACCCCCCATATCCCCCATAAAATTCCCCATATCCCCCCACAGACCCCATAAAACCCCCATAGACCCCATATAACATCCCATAGACCCCCTATAACCCCCCATATCCCCCCACAGACCCCATAAAACCCCCCACAGACCCCCTATAACACCCCATAGACCCCATAAAACCCCCCATACCCCCCCATATCCCCCCTATAACCCCCCCATAGACCCTACAGACCCCATAAACCCCCCCATAGACCCTATAGAACCCCTATAACGCCCCATAGACCCTGTATAACCCCCCATATCCCCCCTATAACCCGCCATATCCCCCCATAGACCCCATAAAACCCCCCATATCCCCCCATAGACCCCATAAAACTCCCCATATCCCCCCATAGAACCCATAAAACTCCCCATATCCCCCCATAGACCCCATAAAACTCCCCATATCCCCCCATAGACCCCATAAAACTCCCCATACCCCCCCATATCCCCCCTATAAGCCCCCCATAGACCCTACAGACCCCATAAACCCTCCCATAGACCCTATAGACCCCCTATGACGCCCCATAGACACTGTATAACCCCCCATATCCCCCCTATAACCCCCCATATCCCCTCATAGACCCCACAAAACCCCCATAGACCCCATAAAACCCCCCATAGACCCCATAAAACCCCCCATAGACCCCCTATAAAACCCCATAGACCCCATAAAACCCCCCATACCCCCCCATATCCCCCCATAGACCCTACAGACCCCATAAACCCCCCCATAGACCCTATAGACCCCCTATGACGCCCCATAGACCCTGTATAACCCCCCATATCCCCCCTATAACCCCCCATATCCCCCCATATCCCCTCATAGACCCCACAAAACCCCCATATACCCCCATAGACCCCATAAAACCCCCCATAGACCCCATAAAACCCCCCATAGACCCCCTATAACACCCCATAGACCCCATAAAACCCCCCATACCTCCCATATCCCCCCTATAAGCCCCCCAAAGACCCTACAGACCCCATAAACCCCCCCACAGACCCTATAGACCCCCTATAACGCCCCATAGACCCTGTATAACCCACCATATCCCCCCATAGACCCCATAAAACCCCCCATAGACCCCCTATAACACCCCATAGACCCCCCTATAACCCCCCCACAGACCCTACAGACCCCATAAACCCTCCCATAGACCCTATAGACCACCTATAACGCCCCATAGACCCTGTATAACCCCCCATATCCCCCCTATAACCCGCCATATCCCCCCATAGACCCCATAAAACCCCCATATCCCCCCATAGACCCCATAAAACCCCCATATCCCCCCATATGCCCCATAAAACCCCCATATCCCCCCATAGACCCCATAAAACTCCCCATATCCCTCCATAGACCCCATAAAACCCCCCATATCCCCCCATAGACCCCATAAAACCCCCCATAGACCCCATAAAACCCCCCATATCCCCCCACAGACCCCATAAAACCCCCCACAGACCCCCTATAACACCCCATAGACCCCATAAAACCCCCCATACCCCCCCATATCCCCCCTATAACCCCCCCATAGACCCTACAGACCCCATAAACCCCCCCATAGACCCTATAGACCCCCTATAACGCCCCATAGACCCTGTATAACCCCCCATATCCCCCCTATAACCCGCCATATCCCCCCATAGACCCCATAAAACCCCCCATATCCCCCCATAGACCCCATAAAACCCCCATATACCCCATAAAACCCCCCATATTCCCCCATAGACCCCATAAAACCCCCCATATCCCCCCACAGACCCCACAAAACCCCCATATCCCCCCACAGACCCCATAAAACCCCCCATAGACCCCCTATAACACCCCATATCCCCCATAAAACCCCCATATCCCCCCACAGACCCCATAAAACTCCCCATATCCCCCCATAGACCCCATAAAACCCCCCATAGACCTCCTATAGACCCCATAAAACCCCCCATATCCCCCCATAGACCCCATAAAACCCCCCATATCCCCCCATAGACCCCATAAAACCCCCCTATAACCCCCCCATAAACCCCCCCATAGACCCTATAGACCCCCTATAACGCCCCATAGACCCTGTATAACCCCCCATATCCCCCCTATAACCGCCCATATCCCCCCATATACCCCATAAAACCCCCAATATCCCCCCATAGACCCCATAAAACCCCCCATAGACCCCATAAAACTCCCCATAGACCCCATATAACATCCCATAGACCCCCTATAACCTCCCATATCCCCCCATAGACCCCATAAAACCCCCCATAGACCCCCTATAACACCCCATAGACCCCCTATAACACCCCATAGACCCCCATATCCCCCCTATAAGCCCCCCATAGACCCTACAGACCCCATAAACCCCCCCATAGACCCTATAGACCCCCTATAACGACCCATAGACCCTGTATAACCCCCCATGTCCCCCCTATTACCCCCCATAGACCCCATAAAACCCCCCATATACCCCATAAAACTCCCCATATCCCCCCATAGACCCCATAAAACTCCCCATATCCCCCCATAGACCCCATAAAACCCCCATAGACCCCATATAACATCCCATAGACCCCCTATAACCCCCCATATCCCCCCATAGACACCCTATAACACCCCATAGACCCCATAAAACCCTCCATACCCCCCCATATCCCCCCTATAAGCCCCCCATAGACCCTACAGACCCCATAAACCCCCCCATAGACCCCATAAACCCCGCATATCCCCCCATAGACCCCATAAAACCCCCATATCCCCCCTATAACCCGCCATATCCCCCCATAGACCCCATAAAACCCCCCATATCCCCCCATAGACCCCATAAAACCCCCATATCCCCCCATAGACCCCATAAAACCCCCCATAGGCCCCATAAAACCCCCAATATCCCCCCATAGACCCCATAAAACCCCCATAAACCCCATAAAACTCCCCATATCCCCCCATAGACCCCATAAAACCCCCATATCCCCCATAGACCCCATAAAACCCCCCATAGACCCCATAAAACTCCCCATATCCCCCCATAGACCCCATAAAACCCCCCATATCCCCCCATAGACCCCATAAAACCCCCCATATCCCCCCACAGACCCCATAAAACCCCCATAGACCCCCTATAACACCCCATAGACCCCATAAAACCCCCCATACCCCCCCATATCCCCCCTATAACCCCCCCATAGACCCTACAGACCCCATAAACCCCCCCATAGACCCTATAGACCCCCTATAACTCCCTATATCCCCCCATATCCCCCTATATCCCCCCACAGACCCCATAAAACCCCCCATACCCCCCCATATCCCCCCTATAACCCCCCCATAGACCCTACAGACCCCATAAACCCCCCCATAGACCCCATATACCCCCTATATCCCCCCATAGACCCCCTATAACACCCCATAGACCCCATATCCCCCCATAGACCCCCTATAACACCCCATAGACCCCATATCCCCCCATAGACCCCCTATAACACCCCATAGACCCCATATCCCCCCATAGACCCCCTATAACACCCCATAGACCCCATATCCCCCCATAGACCCCCTATAACACCCCATAGACCCCATATCCCCCCATAGACCCCCTATAACACCCCACAGACCCCATAAAACCCCCCACAGACCCCCTATAACACCCCATAGACCCCATAAAACCCCCCATACCCCCCCATATCCCCCCTATAACCCCCCCATAGACCCCATAAAACCCCCCTATAGACCCCCTATAACGCCCCATAGACCCTGTATAACCCCCCATATCCCCCCATAGACCCCATAAAACCCCCCATATCCCCCACAGACCCCCTAAAACCCCCCATAGACCCGCTAAAACCCCCCATATCCCCCATAAAACCCCCCATATCCCCCCATAAAACCCCCAATACACCCCCTATAACATCACATAGACCCCCTATAACACCCCATAGGCCCCATATAACCCCCATAGACCCCATAAAACCCCCAATACACCCCCTATAACATCACATAGACCCCCTATAACACCCCATAGGCCCCATAAAACCCCCATAGACCCCATAAAACACCCCATATCCCCCCTTAACCCCCATATCCCCCCATAGACCCCATAAAACCCCCCATAGACCCCCTATAACATCACATAGACCCCCTATAACACCCCATAGACCCCATAAAACCCCCCCATAGACCCTATAGACCCCCTATAACGCCCCATAGACCCTGTATAACCCCCCATATCCCCCTATATCCCCCCATAGACACCATAAAACTCCCCATATCCCCCCATAGACCCCATAAAACCCCCATATCCCCCCTATAACCCCCCATATCCCCCCTATAACCCCCCATATCCCCCCTATAACCCCCCATATCCCCCTATATCCCCCCTATATCCCCTCACTCACCCCTCGGCTGCAGGAAGACCCGTCCCAATTCCCCGTGTGGCCCCAACAACGTCCTCAATTGTCTCGGTCCGAAGCCGGGCGGGATGTAACTGAGATAAACCACCCCCGGAACCGGAACCTTTTTCCGTTTCCGGTCTTCCGCTTCCGGTTTCGATTCCTCTTCCGGTTTCCCTTCCTCTTCCGCTTCCTCTTCCGCTTCCTCATCCTCTTCCGGTTGTGAGACCTCCATGGCGGTCGAGGTTTCTTCCTCAGCTCCTTTGGGCTCCATCACCGCCATGTTGCTGTGAGAAGGATAATAGAACTTTATAACCCCGTTCGAGACCCACCGGGAACACCCCGGTAACGTCAAGGCCCCGTTAAGACCCGTCCGCCATTACCCGCACCACACGCCGCCTCCTCTATAGGCCGCTGCCGTAAAGCGCTGCGTGCCGTAAAGCGGAGCTGTCGTAAAGTGACACGATGGGGGCGGGGCTACAGAGAGGGAGAGCTGTGATTGGCTGAGGGCTCTGAGGGTGGGAGGCCTGCGCCACACGCAGCCTCCTCTATAGGCCGCTGCCGTAAAGCGCTGTCTGCCGTAAAGCAGAGCTGTCGTAAAGTGAAATGAGGGAGCGGGGCTACAGTGATGGAGCGCGGTGATTGGCTGACAGCTCTAAGGGCGGGAGGAGAGAGCGATGATTGGTTTAGCTGGCGGTAGGCGGGACTATTAGGAGAGCGGTGATTGGCTGAGGGCTCTGTGGGCGGGATTTGTGACATTCTGTCGGTCTGATTGGCTACGTTGTATGTCAGTCGTGGGGAGAAGATCCTGATTGCTCTAAGGGTTGACCTGATGGCTGATGCTCCCATAGGGTTCTATGGGTTGACCTGATGGCTGTGTGTTCCAATAGGGCTCTATGGGTTGACCTGATGGCTGATATTCCCATGGGTTTTAATGGGTTGACCTGATGGCTGTGTGCCCCCTTTGGATTTAATAGGTTGACCTGATGGCTGACGTTCCCATAGGGTTCTATAGGTTGACCTGATGGCTGTGTGTTCCCATAGGGTTCTATGGGTTGACCTGATGGCTGTGTGTTCCCATAGGGCTCTATGGGTTGACCTGATGGCTGTGTGTTCCCATAGGGTTCTATGGGTTGACCTGATGACTGTGTGTTCCCATGTGGCTCTATGGGTTGACCTGATGGCTGTGTGTTCCCATAGGGTTCTATGGGTTGACCTGATGGCTGTGTGCTCCCATAGGGCTCTATGGGTTGACCTGATGGCTGTGTGCTTCCATGTGGCTCTATGGGTTGACCTGATGGCTGTGTGTTCCCATAGGGCTCTATGGGTTGACCTGATGATTGTTCTCTATGTGTTGACCGGATGGCTGATGCTCCCATGGGTTTTAATGGGTTGACCTGATGGCTGTGTGCCCCCTTTGGATTTAATGGATTGACCTGATGATTGTATGCTCCCATAGGGTTTAATGGGTTGACGTGATGGCTGTGTGTTCCCATGTTGCTCTATGGGTTGACCTGATGGCTGTGTGTTCCCATAGGGTTCTATGGGCTGACCTGATGGCTGTATGTTCCCATGTGGCTCTATGGGTTGACCTGATGGCTGTATGTTCCCATGTGGCTCTATGGGTTGACCTGATGGCTGTGTGTTCCCATGTGGCTCTATGGGTTGACCTGATGGCTGTGTGTTCCCATAGGGTTCTATGGGTTGACCTGATGGCTGTGTGTTCCCATGTGGCTCTATGGGTTGACGTGATGTCTGTGTGTTCCCATAGGGTTCTATGGGTTGACCTGATGGCTGTGTGTTCCCATAGGGCTCTATGGGTTGACCTGACGGCTGTGTGTTCCCATAGGGTTCTATGGGTTGACGTGATGGCTGTGTATTCCCGTAGGGTTCTATGGGTTGACCTGATGTCTGTGTGTTCCCATGTGGCTCTATGGGTTGACGTGATGTCTGCGTGTTCCCATAGGGTTCTATGGGTTGACCTGATGACTGTGTGTTCCCATAGGGCTCTATGGGTTGACCTGATGGCTGTGTGTTCCCATAGGGTTCTATGGGTTGACGTGATGGCTGTGTATTCCCATAGGGTTCTATGGGTTGACCTGATAGCTGTGTGTTCCCATAGGGTTCTATGGGATGACCTGATGGCTGTGTGTTCCCATAGGGCTCTATGGGTTGACCTGATGGCTGTGTGTTCCCATAAGGTTCTATGGGTTGACGTGATGGCTGTGTATTCCCATAGGGTTCTATGGGTTGACCAGATGGCTGACGCTCCCATAGGGCTCTATGGGATGACCTGACGGCTGTGTGACCCCAAAATGCTCTATGGGTTGACCTGATCACTGATGCTCCCTTAAGACGCTATGGGTTGACCTGCTGGCTGTGTGATCCCATAGGGTTCTATGGGTTGACCTGATGGCTGTGTGTTCCCATAGGGTTCTATGGGTTGACCTGATGGCTGTGTGTTCCCATGTGGCTCTATGGGTTGACCTGATGGCTGTGTGTTCCCATGTGGCTCTATGGGTTGACCTGATGGCTGTGTGTTCCCATAGGGTTCTATGGGTTGACCTGATAACTGTGTGTTCCCATAGGGTTCTATGGGTTGACCTGATGGCTGTGTGTTCCCATGTGGCTCTATGGGTTGACCTGATGGCTGTGTGCCATTGGATTTAATGGGTTGACCTGATGGTTGTATGCTCCCATAGGGTTTAATGGGTTGACCTGATGGCTGTGTGTTCCCATAGGGTTCTATGGGTTGACCTGATGGCTGATGCTCCCATGTGGCTCTATGGGTTGACCTGATGGCTGTATGTTCCCATATGGCTCTATGGGTTGACCTGATGGCTGTGTGTTCCCATAGGGTTCTATGGGTTGACCTGATGGCTGTGTGTTCCCATAGGGCTCTATGGGTTGACGTGATGGCTGTATGTTCCCATATGGCTCTATGGGTTGACCTGATGGCTGTGTGTTCCCATAGGGTTCTATGGGTTGACCTGATGGCTGTGTGCTCCCATAGGGCTCTATGGGTTGACCTGATAGCTGTGTGTTCCCATAGGGCTCTGGGTTACTCGTGCTCCCATAGGGCTCTGGGTAACTGACACTCCCATAGGGTTTAATGGCTTGACCTGATGGCTGTGTGTTCCCATAGGGTTCTATGGGTTGACGTGATGGCTTTGTGTTCCCATGTGGCTCTATGGGTTGACCTGATGGCTGTGTGTTCCCATGTGGTTCTATGGGTTGACCTGATGGCTGTGTGTTCCCATGTGGCTCTATGGGTTGACCTGATGGCTGTGTGTTCCCATAGGGCTCTATGGGTTGACCTGATGATTGTTCTCTATGTGTTGACCGGATGGCTGATGCTCCCATGGGTTTTAATGGGTTGACCTGATGGCTGTGCGCCCCCTTTGGATTTAATGGGTTGACCTGATGGTTGTATGCTCCCATAGTTTAATGGGTTGACCTGATGGCTGTGTGTTCCCATAGGGTTCTATGGGTTGACCTGATGGCTGTGTGTTCCCATGTGGCTCTATGGGTTGACCTGATGGCTGTGTGTTCCTATAGGGTTCTATAGGTTGATCTGATGGCTATGTGCTCCCATAGTGCTCTATAGGTTGACCTGATGACTGTGTGTTCCCATAGGGTTCTATGGGTTGACCTGATGGCTGTGTGTTCCCATAGGGTTCTATGGGTTGACCTGATGGCTGTGTGATCCCATAGGGCTCTATGGGTTGACCTGATGGCTGTGTGTTCCCATAGGGCTCTATGGGTTGACCTGATGGCTGATGCTCCCATAGGGCTCTATGGGTTGACCTGATGGCTGATGCTCCCATAGGGCTCTATGGGTTGACCTGATAGCTGTGTTTTCCCATAGGACTCTATGGGTTGACCTGATGATTGTTCTCTATGTATTGACCTGATGGCTGATGCTCCCATGGGTTTTAATGGGTTGACCTGATGGCTGTGTGCCCCCATTGGATTTAATGGGTTGACCTGATGGTTGTATGCTCCCATAGGGTTCTATGGGTTGACCTGATGGCTGTGTGTTCCCATAGGGTTCTATGGGTTGACGTGATGGCTGTGTGTTCCCATGTGGCTCTATGGGTTGACCTGATGGCTGTGTGTTCCCATAGGGTTCTATGGGTTGACCTGATGGCTGTGTGCTCCTATAGGGCTCTATGGGTTGACCTGATGGCTGTGTGCTCCTATAGGGCTCTATGGGTTGAGCTGATGGCTGTGTGCTCCCATAGGGTTCTATGGGTTGACCTGATGGCTGTGTGCCCCCATTGGATTTAATGGGCTGACCTGATGGCTGTGTGTTCCCATAGGGTTCTATGGGTTGACCTGATGGCTGTGTGTTCCCATAGGGTTCTATGGGTTGACCTGATGGCTGTGTGTTCCCATAGGGTTCTATGGGTTGACCTGATGGCTGTGTGCTCCTATAGGGCTCTATGGGTTGACCTGATGGCTGTGTGTTCCCATAGGGTTCTATGGGTTGACCTGATGGCTGATGCTCCCATAGGGTTCTATGGGTTGACCTGATGGCTGTGTGTTCCCATAGGGTTCTATGGGTTGACCTGATGGCTGTGTGTTCCCATAGGGCTCTATGGGTTGACCTGATGGCTGTGTGTTCCCATAGGGTTCTATGGGTTGACCTGATGGCTGTGTGTTCCCATAGGGTTCTATGGGTTGACCTGATGGCTGTGTGTTCCCATTGGATTTAATGGGTTGACCTGATAGTTGTATGCTCCCATAGGGTTCTATGGGTTGACCTGATGGCTGATACTCCCGTTGGGCCCCATTCATTGCATTGCCGCCCCCAAACAGCCCAAAATCTCATTAAAACCCTTTTTTTTCTTCCTTAAAACTTTATTTCTCCATTAAAAAAAATAGATCCCGGCGTTGGGTGGGGGGGGGGGGTGAGAAAAAGGAAAAGAAACGAAGGGCAGCAGCCATCTTCTTCCGTTTCCGGTTGGGAGGAGGAGGAACGACCAACTTCCGGTTCCGGCGGGTGCTTAACGAAGGGGGCGTGGCCTCGCGAAAAAGGGGGCGGGGCTATGGCTTGGATCGATCCCTGAGGGCGGGGCCAATGGGAAAAGGAGGCGGGGCCAAGGGAAAGGGGGCGTGGTCAAGGAGAAAGGGGCGGGGTTAAAGGAAAAGGGGGGCGTGGCCAAGGGAAAAGGGGCGGGTCCAGGCAGGGGGCGTGGTCAAAGAGAAAGGGGCGGGGCCAAGGGGGAAAGGGGTGGGGCCAGGGCAGGGGCGTGGCCAAGAGAAAGGGGGTGGAGCTGAAAGGAAAGGGGGCGTGGCCAAGAGAAAGGGGCGGGGTTAAGGGAAAAGTGGGCGTGGCCAATGGAACGGGGGCGGGGTTAAGGCAAAAAGGGGGCGTGGCCAAAGGAAAAGGGGGCGGGGTCAAGGGAAATGGGGCAGTTAAGGGAAAAGGGGGCGGAGCCAAAGTAAAGAGGGGGGGGGGAGAGTTAAAGGGGCGTGGCTAAGGCAAAAAGGGGGCGTGGCCAAGGGAAAAGGGGGCGGAGCCAAAAGGAAAGGGGGCGTGACCAAAGGAAAGCGGGCGGGTTAAGGAGACAGTGGGCGTGGCCAAGGGAAAAGGAGGCGGGGTCAAGGGAAATGGGGCAGAGTTAAGGGAAAGATGGGGGGAGAGTTAAAGGAAGGGGCGTGGCCTAGGGGAAGGGGCAGGGTTAAGGCAAAAAGGGGGCGTGGCCAAGGGAAAAGGGGGCGGAGCCAACAGAAAATGGGGGCGTGGCCGATGGAACGGGGGCGGGGTTAAGGAAAGGGGGCGTGGCCAAAGGAAAAGGGGGCGGGGTCAAGGGAAATGGGGCAGAGTTAAGGGAAAAGGGGGCGGAGCCAAAGTAAAGAGGGGGGGGGGGGGAGAGTTAAAGGAAGGGGCGTGGCCAAGGGGAAGGGGCGGGGTTAAGGCAAAAGGGGGCGTGGCCAAGGGGAAATGGGGCGGGGCCAACAGGAAATGGGGGCGTGGCCAAAGGAGAAGGGGGCGGGGTCAAGGAGAAAGGGGAGGGGTTAAAAGAAAGGGGGCGTGGCCAAGGGAAAGGGGGCGGAGCCAAAGGAAAAGGGGTGGGGTTAAGGGAGAAGGGGCGTGGTTAATGGGAAAGGAGGCGTGGCCAAGGTAAAGGGGCGTGGCCAAAGGGAAAAGGGGGCAAAGCCAAAGGGGGGGTGGGTTAAGGCAAAAGGAGGGCGTGGCCAAGGGAAAAGGGGCGGAGCCAAAAGGAAAATGGGCGTGGCCAAGAGAAAGGGGGCGTGGCTAAGGGAAAGAGGGCGTGGCCAAGGGAAAAGGGGCGGGGTTAAGGAAAAAGGAGGCGTGGCCAAGGGAAGGGGGCGTGGCTTTGCTCCTTTTTAGGCCCCGCCCACCCCTGAAGCCCCCCATTGGCCCCCATTATCCGGACCCGTTTTCTTTTCAGCCCCTCCCCGAACTCCGAACAGCCCCAAAATGGGCGTTTTTGAAGGCAAAAATCGAGAGAAATGGGAAGGTTTGAAAGGGGCGGGGCTTATTGCGGAGGGGGCGGGGCTTAGAGCGGTGGGCGGGGCTTAAGGGGTGAGTGGGCGGGGCTTAGAGCGGTGGGCGGGGCTTAAGGGGTGATTGGGCGGTGCTTAGAGCGGTGGGCGGGGCTTAAGGGGTGAGTGGGCGGGGCTTAGAGAGGTGGGCGGGGCTTAAGGGGACAAGGGCGGGGCTTAGTGAAGTGGGCGGGGCTCAAGGAGTGATGGGCGGGGCTTAGAGAAGTGGGCGGGGCTTAAGGGGTGAGTGGGCGGGGCTTAGAGGGTTGGTCTTAAAGGGGCCGCGTCCCCTTTTTTTATAGGGTTTTTTATAGGGGGGGGGTTCCAGTGTCAAAAATAGAAGCTTTTGGTGGGGGGATGGGGGGGTTTATGGGGCGGGGGTGCTCCCTATATGGGGGGGATGGGCTCTCATCTATGGGGGGTGGTGGGGGGGGGGCAATATCTATGGGGGGGTTAATTAGGGGGTCCCCACCCTCCAACCCAGACCCCTATTTGGGGTCGCCCTATATGCTATATGGGGGGGGGTCCCATAACCCAAATGATCCCCAGAGACCCTAAATGACCCCACAGACTCCAAAGGATCCCATAGACCCCAAATGAGCCCCCTAGACCCCCAAATGACCCCCCCAGACCCCATTTCTGGACCCCCTGACCCCATATAGAGGGTCCCATAGACCCTAAAAGACTACATAGACCCCAAAGACCCCATAGACCCCAAATAACCCCCTAGACCCCCAAATAACCCCCCATAAACCCCATTTCTGGACCCCCTGACCCCATATAGAGGCTCCTAGCCCCCCTAGACCCCCATATGACCCCATTTCTGGACCCCCTGACCCCATATAGAGGCTCCTAGCCCCCCATAGACCCCCATACGACCCCATATCCGCCCTATGGGGGGTTGTGCCCCCCCTGTGCCTCCCCCTGTGCCCTACACACATCACACCTCCCCCCAGGAGGACTCAATACATGACAATGGGGGCCGGGTAATCCCCCAGGACCCCCATAGACCCCAAATGAGCCCCCTAGACCCCCAAATAGACCCCATTTCTGGACCCCCTGACCCCATATAGACCCCCCTAGCCCCCCATGTGACCCCATACCTGGACCCCCTGACCCCATATAGAGGCTCCTAGCTCCCCATAGACCCCCATATGACCCCATTTCTGGACCCCCTGACCCCATATACACCCCCATAGCCCCCCATAGACCCCATTTCTGGACCCCCTGACCCCATATAGAGGCCCCTAGCCCCCCATAGACCCCCATACGACCCCATATCCACCCTATGGGGGGTTGTGCCCCCCCTGTGCCTCCCCCTGTGCCCTACACACATCGCACCTCCCCCCAGGAGGACTCAATACATGACAATGGGGGCCGGGTAATCCCCCAGGATCCCCATAGACCCCAAATGAGCCCCATAGACCCCCAAATAGACCCCATTTCTGGACCCCCTGACCCCATATAGACGCCCCTAGCCCCCCATGTGACCCCATATCTGGACCCCCTGACCCCATATAGAGGCTCCTAGCCCCCCATAGACCCCATATGACCCCATTTCTGGACCCCCTGACCCCATATAGAGGCTCCCAGCCCCCCATAGACCCCCATATGACCCCCATTTCTGGACCCCTGACCCCCTATAGACCCCCCAGACCCCATTTCTGGACCCCCTGACCCCATATAGAGGCTCCTAGCCCCCCAAGTGACACCCTAGCCCCCCATAGACCCTATTTCTGGACCCCCTGACCCCATATAGAGGCTCCCAGCCCCCCATAGACCCCCATATGACCCCCATTTCTGGACCCCTGACCCCCTATAGACCCCCCAGACCCCATTTCTGGACCCCCTGACCCCATATAGAGGCTCCTAGCCCCCCATAGACCCCCATAGACCCCATTTCTGGACCCCCTGACCCCATATACACCCCCATAGCCCCCCATAGACCCCCATAGACCCCATTTCTGGACCCCCTGACCCCATATTGAGGCTCCTAGCCCCCCCTAGACCCCCATACGACCCCATATCTGCCCTATGGGGGGTTGTGCCCCCCCTGTGCCTCCCCCTGTGCCCTACACACATCACACCTCCCCCCAGGAGGACTCAATACATGACAATGGGGGCCGGGTACCCCCCCAGGACCCCCATAGACCCCAAATGAGCCCCCTAGACCCCCAAATAGACCCCATTTCTGGACCCCCTGACCCCATACAGACCCCCCTAGCCCCCCATGTGACCCCATACCTGGACCCCCTGACCCCATATAGAAGCTCCTAGCCCCCCATAGACCCCCATAGACCCCCATATGACCCCATTTCTGGACCCCCTGACCCCATATACACCCCCCTAGCCCCCCATAGGACCCCATTTCTGGACCCCCTGACCCCATATAGAGGCTCCTAGCCCCCCACAGACCCCCATATGACCCCATTTCTGGACCCCCTGACCCCATATAGAGGCTCCTAGCTCCCCATAGACCCCCATATGACCCCATTTCTGGACCCCCTGACCCCATATAGAGGCTCCTAGCTCCCCATAGACCCCCATAGACCCCATTTCTGGACCCCCTGACCCCATATAGAGGCTCCTAGCCCCCCATAGACCCCCATAGACCCCCATATCTGCCCTATGGGGGGTTGTGCCCCCCCTGTGCCTCCCCCTGTGCCCTACACACATCGCACCTCCCCCCAGGAGGACTCAATACATGACAATGGGGGCCGGGTACCCCCCCAGGACCCCCATAGACCCCAAATGAGCCCCCTAGACCCCCAAATAGACCCCATTTCTGGACCCCCTGACCCCATATAGACCCCCCTAGCCCCCCATATGACCCCATTTCTGGACCCCCTGACCCCATATAGAGGCTCCCAGACCCCCATAGACCCCCATAGACCCCATTTCTGGACCCCCTGACCCCATATACACCTCCCCTAGCCCCCCATAGACCCCCATATGACCCCATTTCTGGACCCCCTGACCCTATATAGAGGCTCCTAGCCCCCCATAGACCCCCATATCCACCCTATGGGGGGTTGTGCCCCCCCTGTGCCTCCCCCTGTGCCCTACACACATCACACCTCCCCCCAGGAGGACTCAATACATGACAATGGGGGCCAGGTAATCCCCCAGGACCCCCATAGACCCCAAATGAGCCCCCTAGACCCCCAAATAGACCCCATTTCTGGACCCCCTGACCCCATATAGAGGCTCCTAGCCCCCCATAGACCCCCATATGACCCCATTTCTGGACCCCCTGACCCCATATACACCCCCCTAGCCCCCCATAGACCCCCATATGACCCCCATTTCTGGACCCCCTGACCCTAAAAGACTCCCCCAGACCCCATTTCTGGACCCCCTGACCCCATATAGAGGCTCCTAGCCCCCCAAGTGACACCCTAGCCCCCATAGACCCCATTTCTGGACCCCCTGACCCCATATAGAGGCTCCTAGCCCCCCATAGACCCCCATAGACCCCCATATGACCCCATTTCTGGACCCCCTGACCCCATATACACCCCCCCCTAGCCCCCCATAGACCCCCATAGACCCCATTTCTGGACTCCCTGACCCCATATAGAGGCTCCTAGCCCCCCATAGACCCCCATATGACCCCATTTCTGGACCCCCTGACCCCATATAGAGGCTCCTAGCCCCCCATAGACCCCCATAGACCCCCATATGACCCCATATCTGGACCCCCTGACCCCATATAGAGGCTCCTAGCCCCCCACAGACCCCCATAGACCCCCATATCCACCCTATGGGGGGTTGTGCCCCCCCTGTGCCTCCCCCTGTGCCCTACACACATCACACCTCCCCCCAGGAGGACTCAATACATGACAATGGGGGCCGGGTACCCCCCCAGGACCCCCATAGACCCCAAATGAGCCCCCTAGACCCCCAAATAGACCCCATTTCTGGACCCCCTGACCCCATATAGACCCCCCTAGCCCCCCGTATGACCCCATATCTGGACCCCCTGACCCCATATAGACCCCCCTAGCCCCCCATATGACCCCATTTCTGGACCCCCTGACCCCATATACACCCCCCCTAGCCCCCCATAGACCCCATTTCTGGACCCCCTGACCCCATATAGAGGCTCGTAGCCCCCCATAGACCCCCATACAACCCCATATCTGCCCTATGGGGGGTTGTGCCCCCCCTGTGCCTCCCCCTGTGCCCTACACACATCGCACCTCCCCCCAGGAGGACTCAATACATGACAATGGGGGCCGGGTACCCCCCCAGGACCCCCATAGACCCCAAATGAGCCCCATAGACCCCCAAATAGACCCTATTTCTGGACCCCCTGACCCCATATAGACCCCCCTAGCCCCCCATATGACCCCATATCTGGACCCCCTGACCCCATATAGAAGCTCCTAGCCCCCCATAGACCCCCATAGACCCCCATATGACCCCATTTCTGGACCCCCTGACCCCATATACACCCCCCTAGCCCCCCATAGGACCCCCATATGACCCCATTTCTGGACCCCCTGACCCCATATAGAGGCTCCTAGCCCCCCATAGACCCCCATAGACCCCCATAGACCCCCATATGACCCCATTTCTGGACCCCCTGACCCCATATACACCCCCCTAGCCCCCCAGAGACCCCCATATGACCCCATTTCTGGACCCCATGACCCCATATAGAGGCTCCTAGCCCCCCATAGACCCCCATACGACCCCATATCTGCCCTATGGGGGGTTGTGCCCCCCCTGTGCCTCCCCCTGTGCCCTACACACATCACACCTCCCCCCAGGAGGACTCAATACATGACAATGGGGGCCGGGTACCCCCCCAGGAGGCCCAGGACAGGCCCCATAAGCTTCTAAATCACACAGAAGCTCCACTAAATCATCCACCCCCCTCAATCTCCTCCTGGCAAGTAATTGGTGACCGGGTGGGACTGGCCTACGTTCAGCTAACACGACCCTAAAAGACAAGGCCGGCCCTAAAAGGACCACGGCGGCCGCCATAGGGGAACGGGGGGAACGTTGCATTAAGCGGAGGTGGGGGGAACGGATGTACGCGGCCCGGTTGCATAGGGGGAAAGATTTGAGCGGGACACCGGAAGTCTTAAGGGGAGGGGGAAGGGAAGACAAGAGGCGCCAGTGAGCCGGAAGTGGAGTCTGGGAAAGGTCGGACAGGAAGGAGTGGGGCCACCAGGGGGGGGGGAGGGGAAGGGGCTGGAATAGGGGGGAGATAAGGGGGGAGATATGGGGTCAGGGGTATATAGGGACACAGAGAGACCCTATAGAGACCCACAGACCCCATAGAGAACCCATAGAGACCCACAGACCCCATAGAGACCCCATAGAGACCCACAGACCCCATAGAGACCCCATAGAGACCCACAGACCCCATAAGGACCCCATAGGGACCCCATAGAGACCCCATAGAGACCCCATAGACCCCACAGAGAACCCATAGAGACCCCATAGAGACCCATAGAGACCCACAGACCCCATAGAGACCCCATAGGGACCCACAGACCCCATAGAGACCCACAGACCCCATAGAGAACCCATAGAGACCCACAGACCCCATAGAGAACCCATAGAGACCCACAGACCCCATAGAGACCCACAGACCCCATAGAGAACCCATAGAGACCCACAGACCCCATAGAGACCCCACAGACCCCATAGAGACCCACAGACCCCATAGAGACCCACAGACCCCATAGAGACCCCATAGAGACCCACAGACCCTATAGAGACCCACAGACCCCACAGAGAACCCATAGAGACCCACAGACCCCATAGAGACCCACAGACCCCATAGAGACCCCATAGAGACCCATAGAGACCCACAGACCCCATAGAGACCCATAGAGACCCACAGACCCCATAGAGACCCCATAGGGACCCACAGACCCCATAGAGACCCACAGACCCCATAGAGAACCCATAGAGACCCACAGACCCCATAGAGACCCACAGACCCCATAGAGACCCCATAGAGACCCACAGACCCCATAGAGACCCACAGACCCCATAGAGACCCACAGACCCCATAGAGACCCCATAGAGACCCACAGACCCCATAGAGACCCCATAGAGACCCATAGAGACCCACAGACCCCATAGAGACCCACAGACCCCATAGAGACCCACAGACCCCATAGAGACCCCATAGAGACCCACAGACCCCATAGAGACCCCATAGAGACCCATAGAGACCCACAGACCCCATAGAGAACCCATAGAGACCCACAGGCCCCATAGAGACCCACAGACCCCATAGAGACCCCATAGAGACCCACCACCCCATAAGGACCCCATAGGGACCCCATAGAGACCCCTCACCCCATAGAGACCCCATAGAGACCCCATAGAAACCCCATAGAGACCCCATAGACCCCACAGAGAACCCATAGAGACCCCATAGAGTCCCCACACCCCATAGAGACCCCATAGAAACCCCATAGAGACCACATAGAACCCACCACCCCATAGAGACCCCATAGAGTCCCCACACCCCATAGAGAACCCATACAGATCCCTTAGAGGCCCCATAGAGACCCCCCACCCCATAGAGACCCCATAGAAACCCATAGACCCCACAGACCCCATAGAGACCCCATTAAGCTGATAGAGCCCCATAGAGACACCATAGACCCCATAGAGCCCATAGAGATCCCATAGACCCCACAGAGACCCCATAAAGCCCCATAGACCCCATAGAGACCCCACAGACCCCATAGAGCCCCATAGACCCCATAGAAAACCCACAGAGACCCCATAGAGCCCCATAGACCCCATAGAGACCCCATAGACCCCATAGAGACCCCATAGAGCCCATAGAGACCCCATTAACCCCATAGACCCCATAGAGACCCCATAGAGACCCCACAGACCCCACATACCCCATAGACCCCAAAGAGACCCCATAGAGACCCATAGACCCCATAGAGACCCCATTAAACCCATAGAGACCCCATAGACCTCAGAGAGACCCAATTAACCCCATAGAGACCCCATAAACCCCATAGGGACCCCATAGACCCTATAGAAACCCCATAGGGACCCCATAGACCCCATAGAGACCCCATTAAACCCATAGAGACCCCATAGAGACCCCACAGACCCCACATACCCCATAGACCCCAAAGAGACCCCACAGAGACCCCATAGAGCCCCATAGACCCCATAGAGACCCCATAGAGACCCCATTAAACCCATAGAGACCCCATTAAACCCATAGAGACCCCACAGACCTCAGAGAGACCCAATTAACCCCACAGAGACCCCATAGACCCAATAGAGACCCCACAGACCCTATAGAAACCCCATAGGGACCCCATAGACCCCATAGAGACCCCATAGAGACCCCATAGAGACCCCACAGACCCCACATACCCCATAGACCCCATAGAGACCCCATAGAGCCCCATAGACCCCATAGAGACCCCACAGACCCCATAGAGACCCCACAGACCCCACATACCCCATAGACCCCAAAGAGACCCCATAGAGACCCCATAGAGCCCCATAGACCCCATAGAGACCCCATAGACCCTATAGAAACCCCATAGGGACCCCATAGACCCCATAGAGACCCCATAGAGACCCCATAGACCCCACAGATCCCATAGAGACCCCATAGAGCCCATAGAGACCCCATAGACCCCATAGAAACCCCATAGAGACCCCATAGGGACCCCATAGAGACCCCATTAACCCCATAAAGACCCCATAGACCCCATAGGCTGCAGTTCCGTCACTGACCACACGGGGGCGCCCTTGTTCCTGGTCTCGCTCGTCGTCGCTCTCATCCAACAGCAGCAGGTCGGGGGGGGGCAGCAATGGGGGAACCTGGGTTATGGGGTCAGAACGTTATGGGGTCAGAGCCATTATGGGGTCAGAACGTTATAGAGCCTATAGACCCTATAGAGACCCACCACCCCATAGAGACCCCATAGAGTCCCCACACCCCATAGAGAACCCATAGAGACCCCCCCACCCCATAGGGACCCCATAGAGACCCCCCACCCCATAGGGACCCCATAGAGTCCCCACACCCCATAGAGAACCCATAGAGACCCCCCACCCCATAGGGACCCCATAGAGACCCACCACCCCATAGGGACCCCATAGACCCCATAGGGACCAATAGACCCCCATAAAGCCCATAGAGACCCCATAGACACCCATAAACCCCATAGACCCCATTGAGCCCCATAAGACCCCATAGAATCTGGGTTATGGGGTCAGAACGTTATGGGGTCAGATACACGGTTATGGGGTCAGATATCGGTTATGAGGTCAGATACACGGTTATAGGGTCAGATATCGGTTATGGGGTCAGATACACGGTTATAGGGTCAGATATCGGTTATGGGGTCAGATATCGGTTATGGGGTCAGATATCGGTTATGGGGTCAGATATCGGTTATGGGGTCAGATATCGGTTATGGGGTCAGATACACGGTTATGGGGTCAGATATCGGTTATGGGGTCAGATATCGGTTATGGGGTCAGATATCGGTTATGGGGTCAGATACACGGTTATAGGGTCAGATATCGGTTATGGGGTCAGATATCGGTTATGGGGTCAGATACACGGTTATAGGGTCAGATATCGGTTATGGGGTCAGATATCGGTTATGGGGTCAGATATCGGTTATGGGGTCAGATACACGGTTATGGGGTCAGATATCGGTTATGGGGTCAGATATCGGTTATGGGGTCAGATACACGGTTATAGGGTCAGATATCGGTTATGGGGTCAGATATCGGTTATGGGGTCAGATACACGGTTATGGGGTCAGATATCGGTTATGGGGTCAGATACACGGTTATGGGGTCAGATACACGGTTATGGGGTCAGATACACGGTTATGGGTCAGATATCGGTTATGGGGTCAGATATCGGTTATGGGGTCAGATATCGGTTATGGGGTCAGATATCGGTTATGGGGTCAGATATCGGTTATGGGGTCAGATACACGGTTATGGGGTCAGATATCGGTTATGGGGTCAGATATCGGTTATGGGGTCAGATATCGGTTATGGGGTCAGATACACGTTATGGGGTCAGATACACGGTTATGGGGTCAGATATCGGTTATGGGGTCAGATATCGGTTATGGGGTCAGATACACGGTTATGGGGTCAGATACACGGTTATGGGGTCAGATATCGGTTATGGGGTCAGATATCGGTTATGGGGTCAGATATCGGTTATGGGGTCAGATATCGGTTATGGGGTCAGATACACGGTTATGGGGTCAGATATCGGTTATGGGGTCAGATACACGGTTATGGGGTCAGATATCGGTTATGGGGTCAGATACACGGTTATGGGGTCAGATATCGGTTATGGGGTCAGATACACGGTTATGGGGTCAGATACACGGTTATGGGGTCAGATATCGGTTATGGGGTCAGATACACGGTTATAGGGTCAGATACACGTTATGGGGTCAGATACACGGTTATGGGTCAGATATCGGTTATGGGGGTCAGATATCGGTTATGGGGTCAGATACACGGTTATGGGTCAGATACACGGTTATGGGGTCAGATACACGGTTATGGGGTCAGATAATCGGTTATGGGGTCAGATATCGGTTATGGGGTCAGATACACGGTTATGGGGTCAGATACACGGTTATGGGGTCAGATACACGTTATGGGGTCAGATATCGGTTATGGGGTCAGATATCGGTTATGGGGTCAGATATCGGTTATGGGGTCAGATACACGGTTATGGGGTCAGATACACGGTTATGGGGTCAGATACACGGTTATGGGGTCACAACGTTATAGGGTCAGAACATTATGGGGTCAGAACGTTATAGAGCCTATAGACCCTATAGAGACCCACCACCCCATAGAGACCCCATAGAGTCCCACACCCCATAGAGAACCCATAGAGACCCCCCACCCCATAGGGACCCCATAGAGACCCACCACCCCATAGGGACCCCATAGACCCCATAGGGACCCATAGACCCCCATAAAGCCCATAGAGACTCCATAGACACCCATAAACCCCATAGACCCCACTGAGCCCCATAAGACCCCATAGAATCTGGGTTATGGGGTCAGAACGTTATGGGGTCAGATACACGGTTATGGGGTCAGAACGTTATGGGTCAGATACACGGTTATGGGTCCCAGCCCCACACTTATGGGTCCAGCCCCACACGGTTATGGGTCCCAGCCCCACACTTATGGGTCTCACCCCACACTTATGGGTCCCAGCCCCACACTTATGGCTCCAGCCCCACACTTATGGGTCCCAGCCCCACATTGATGGATCCCAGCCCCACAATTATTGATCCCAGCCCCAAACTTATGGGTCCAGCCCATATTAATGGATCCCTACCCCACACTTATGGGTCCAGCCCCACATTAATGGATCCCTACCCCACACTTATGGGTCCCAGGCCCACATTAATGGATCCCTACCCACACTTATGGGTCCCAGCCCCACACTTATGGGTCCCAGCCCCACATAATGGTCCCAGCCCACACTTATGGGTCCAGCCCCACACTTAAGGGTCCCAGCCCCACACTATAGGGTCCAGCCCCACACTTATGGGTCCAGCCCCACATTAATGGATCCCTACCCACACTTATGGGTCCCAGCCCCACACTAATGGGTCTCACACCACACTTATGGGTCCCAGCCCCACATTAATGGATCCCAGCCCCACACTTATGGGTCCAGCCCACACTTATGGGTCCCAGCCCCACACATATGGGTCCAGCCCCACATTAATGGGTCCCAGCCCAACACTTATGGGTCCCAGCCCCACATTAATGGATCCCTACCCCACACTTACGGGTCCCAGGCCCACACTAATGGGTCTCACCCCACACTTATGGGTCCCAGCCCCACATTAATGGATCCCAGCCCCACACTTATGGGTCCAGCCCCACACTTATGGGTCCAGCCCCACACTTATGGGTCCAGCCACCACTTATGGGTCCAGCCCCACACTTACCGGTACCAATGACCCACACGGGGGGGCGGCTCCTGTTTGAGTTTTGGGGCCGCAGCGATGAGGAGACCCAGCCCACGGGGAACCTTTAATGAGGCCATATTAATTAATTAATATGCTTAATTAATTATGCGTGCATGCATAATGAGATGGCGTGCATGCATAATGAGATGTTAATTAGGGGGGGTTAATTAGCTCACCGTGTGCTCCGTGTTGGGGGTGGGCTCCACTTTGGGGCGGGGGGCCGAAGCGATCAGCAGCTGTAGGGGGGGCTGATAGAAGGGTTAATGGGGTCTATGGGGTTTCTATGGGGTCTATGGGGTCTATGGGGTCCCTATGGGGTTTATGGGGTCCCTATGGGGTCTATGGGGTCTCTATGGGGTCTATGAGGTCCCTATGGGGTCTATGGGGTCTCTATGGGGTTTATGGGGTCCCTATGGGGTCCCTATGGGGTCTCTATGGGGTCTATGGGTTCTATGGGGTCCCTATAGGGTCACTATGGTGTCTCTATGGGGTCTATGGGGTCCCTATGGGGTCTATGGGGTCCCTATAGGGTCTATGGGGTCCCTATGGAGTCTCTATGGGGTCTATGGGGTCCCTATGGGGTCTATGGGGTCCCTATGGGGTTTCTACGGGGTATATGGGGTCTATGGGGTCCCTATAGGGTCTATGGGGTCCCTATGGAGTCTCTATGGGGTCTCTATGGGGTCTATGGGGTCCCTATGGAGTCTATGGGGTCACTATGGTGTCTCTATGGTGTCTCTATGGGGTGTATGGGGTACCTATGGGGTCTATGGGTCCCTATGGGGTCTCTATGGGGTCTATGGGGTCCCTATGGGGTCTATGGGGTCCCTATGGAGTCTCTATGGGGTCTATGGGGCCCCTATGGGGTCTCTAT
>NW_028189014.1:226378-258326 GCF_054131305.1 Coturnix japonica | reverse complement strand
GGGATGGGGGGGTTATGGGGGGTATATGGGGGGGTTATGGGGGGTATATGGGGGGGTTATGGGGGGTTTAATGGGGATGGGGGGGTCATGAGGGGCATATGGGGGGCTTATGGGGGGTTTAATGGGATATGGGGGGGTTATGGGGGGTATATGGGGGGGTTATGGGGGGTTACATGGGATATGGGGGGCAGAAATGTCCCATAGAGCCCCATAGGGACACCATATCCCCCATAGAGACCCATAGAGCCCCATAGGGACACCATATCCCCCCATATAACCCCATATCCCACATATTCCCCCATATAACCCCACATGCCCCCCATATAACCCCCCATACCCCCCCTATATGCCCCATAGAGCCCCACAGGGACCCATAGGGACCCCATATCCCCCCATATAACCCCATATCCCCCCATATAACCCCATATAACCCCATATAACCCCATATCCCCCTATATGCCCCATATAGAGACCCATAGAGACCCATATAACCCCATATCCCCCCATAGAACCCCATATAACCCCATAACCCCCTATATCCCACTATATACCCCATATAACCCCATATAACCCCATATAACCCCATATCCCACCATATTCCCCCATATGACCCCACATGCCCCCCATATATCCCCCCATATCCCCCCTATATGCCCCATATAGAGACCCATAGAGACCCATATAACCCCATATCCCCCCATATAACCCCCATATCCCCCCATATCCCCCCATATAACCCCATATCCCCCCATATAACCCCATATCCCCCCATAGGGACCCCATATCCCCCCTATATCCCCCAATAACCCCCCATGTCCCCCCATACCCCCCATAGATCCCCATATCTCCCCATATAACCCCATAGATCCCCATAGAGCCTATAGAGACCCCATATAACCCCATAGGGACACCATAACCCCCCATATAACCCCATAGGGACCCCATATCCCCTATATACCCCCACAGAGCCCTATAGAGACCCCATATAACCCCATAGGGACCCCATATAACCCCTTTTCCCCCTAAATCCCCCTATATACCCCCCTATAACCCCATTTAACCCCATATACCCCCCTATAACCCCATATAACCCCATAGGGACCCCATATACCCCCATATAACCCCATAGGGACCCCATATAACCCCATATACCCCCCCATAGAGCCCCATAGGGACCCATAGGGACCCCATATCCCCCCATATAACCCCATATCCCCCCATATAACCCCATATCCCCCTTACCTCCCCCCATACCCCCCTATATGCCCCATAGAGCCCCATAGGGACTCATAGGGACCTAATATCCCCCCATATAACCCCATATAACCCCATATCTCCCCATATCCCCCCACAGAACCCCATATCCCCCCTATATCCCCCTTATACCCCCATAGAACCTCGTAGGGACCCCCATATCCCCCTATATACCCCCATAGAGCCCTATAGAGACCCATATCCCCCTATATCCCCCCATATAACCCCATAGAGCCCCATAGGGACCCATAGGGACCCCATATCCCCCCATATCCCCCCATACACCCCCCATATCCCCCCATATCCCCCATATAACCCCATATCCCCCCATATCCCCCCATATAACCCCATATCCCCCATATAACCCCATATCCCCCCATATCCTCCATAGAACCCCATTATCCCCCAATAGAGCCCCATAGGGACCCCATATAACCCCCATATCCCCCCTATATGCCCCATAGAGACCCCATATCCCCCTATATCCCCCCATATAACCCCATAGAGCCCCATAGGGACCCCATAGATCCCCATAGAGCCCTATAGAGACCCCATATAACCCCATAGGGACCCCATATACCCCCATATAACCCCATATAACCCCATATAACCCCATATAACCCCATATAAGCCCATATCCCCCCATATCCCCCTATATAACCCCATATCCCCCCATATAACCCCATATCCCCCCATATCCCCCCATATAACCCCATAGGGACCCCATATAACCCCATATCCCCCCATATCCCCCCATATAACCCCATATCCCCCCATATAACCCCATATAACCCCATATCCCCCCATATAACCCCATATCCCCCCATATCCCCCCATATAACCCCATATCCCCCTATATGCCCCATATAGAGACCCATGGAGACCCATAGAGGCCCATATAACCCCATAGATCCCCATAGAGCCCTATAGAGACCCCATATAACCCCATATCCCCCCATATCCCCCCATATAACCCCATATCCCCCCATATAACCCCATATACCCCCCCATAGAGCCCCATAGGGACCCATAGGGACCCCATATAACCCCATATCCCCCCATATAACCCCATATCCCCCCATATAACCCCATATCCCCCCATATCCCCCCATATAACCCCATATCCCCCCATATAACCCCATATAACCCCATATCCCCCCTATATGCCCCATATAGAGACCCATAGAGACCCATATAACCCCATATCCCCCCATATCCCCCCATATAACCCCATAGGGACCCCATATAACCCCATAGTGACCCCATATAACCCCATATACCCCCCCATAGAGCCCCATTGGGACCCATAGGGACCCCATATCCCCCCATATAACCCCATATCCCCCCATATAACCCCATATAACCCCATAGATCCCCATATCTCCCCATATAACCCCATAGATCCCCATAGAGCCCTATAGAGACCCCATATAACCCCATATAACCCCATAGATCCCCATAGAGCCCTATAGGGACCCCATATCCCCCATATCCCCCCATATAACCCCATATCCCCCCGTATCCCCCCATAGGGACCCCATAGATCCCCATAGAGCCCTATAGAGACCCCATATAACCCCATAGAACCCCATAGATCCCCATAGAGCCCCATAGAACCCCATATAACCCCATAGATCCCCATATAACCCCATATAACCCCATATAACCCCATATACCCCCATATAACTCCATATATCCCCTATAAAACCCCATATAACCCCATAGAACCCATATCCCCCCATACCCCCCCATAGAACCCCATATCCCCCCATATAACCCCATATAACCCCATATCCCCCCATATCCCCCCATATAACCCCATATCCCCCCATATAACCCCATATACCCCCATATAACCCCATATCCCCCCATATCCCCCCATATAACCCCATATCCCCCCATATCCCCCCATATCCCCCCATATAACCCTATATCCCCCAATATCCCCCCATATAACCCCATATAACCCCATATCCCCCCTATATGCCCCATATAGAGACCCATAGAGACCCATATAACCCCATATCCCCCATATAACCCCATATAACCCCATATAACCCCATAGGGACCCCATATCCCCCTATAAACCCCAATATAACCCCATAGATCCCCATAATGACCCCATATCCCCCTATATACCCCCATATCCCCCCATAGAGCCCCATAGGGACCCCATAACCCCATATAACCCCATAGGGACCCCATATCCCCCTATATACCCCATATCCCCCCATATCCCCCCATATAACCCCATATAACCCCATATAACCCCATATAACCCCATAGGGACCCCATATCCCCCCTATATCCCCCTATAAACCCCCATATAACCCCATATAACCCCATAGGGACCCCATATCCCCCTTATAAACCCCCAATATAACCCCATAGATCCCCATAATGACCCCATATCCCCCTATAAACCCCCATATAACCCCATAGATCCCCATAGGGACCCCATATCCCCCTATATACCCCATATCCCCCCATATCCCCCCATATAACCCCATATAACCCCATATAACCCCATATAACCCCATAGGGATCCCATATCCCCCCTATATCCCCCTATAAACCCCCATATAACCCCATATAACCCCATATAACCCCATAGGGACCCCATATCCCCCTATAAACCCCAATATAACCCCATAGATCCCCATAATGACCCCATATCCCCCTATAAACCCCCCATAGACCCCCATATCCCCCCATATAACCCCATATAACCCCATATCCCCCCATATAACACCCTTATAACCCCATATACCCCCCTATAACCCCATATATCCCCTATATCCCCTTATAACCCCCTATATCCCCCCATATCCCCCCATATCCCCCCATATAACCCCATAGAGCCCCATATAACCCCATATAACCCCATATAACCCCATAGAACCCCATAGAACCCCATATCCCCCCATAGAACCCCATATAACCCCATATAACCCCATATAACCCATATACCCCCATAGAACCCCCTATACCCACCTCTGCCACCTCCTCGGGGCTCTGCCCCCATCGCGTTAAACACGCTCCGGGCCGCCGGTAAATAAACGGACCGGAAATAACGTAACGTTTCTTCATCCGTTCCCGGAAATTCCGTCATTTCCGCTTCCGCCAACAACTTCCGCTCTAACGCCGTGTGAACCGGACCGGGCTGAACCAGAGTCACGCTGAGAAGGATCATAGAGACTATGGAGGACCGTAGGGATAGAGGGGCCGTAGGGACCATAGAGACTATAGGGGACCATAGAGACTATGGAGGACCATAGAGACTATGGAGGACCATAGAGATAGAGGGGTCATAGGGACCATAGAGACTATGGAGGACCATAGAGACTATGGAGGACCATAGAGACTATGGGGGCCATAGGGAGATATAGGGACCATAGAGACTATAGGGACCATAGAGACTATGGAGGACCATAGAGACTATGGAGGACCATAGGGATAGAGGGGCCATAGGGACCATAGAGACTATAGGGACCATAGAGACTATGGAGGACCATAGGGATAGAGGGGCCGTAGGGACCATAGAGACTATAGGGGACCATAGAGACTATGGAGGACCATAGAGACTATGGAGGACCATAGGGATAGAGGGGCCGTAGGGACCATAGAGACTATGGGGGACCATAGAGACTATGGAGGACCATAGAGACTATGGAGGACCATAGGGATAGAGGGGCCATAGGGACCATAGAGACTATAGGGACCATAGAGACTATGGGGGCCATAGAGACTATGGAGGACCATAGAGATAGAGGTCGCTATGGGTCTCTATGGGTCACTATGGGGCAGCTATGGGTCTCTATGGGTCGCTATGGGTCTCTGTGGGTCTCTATGGGGGAGCTATGGGTCTCTATGGGTCGCTATGGGTCTCTATGGGGCAGTTATGGGTCTCTATGTGTCACTATGGGTCTCTATGTGTCTCTATGGGTCTCTGTGGGTCCCTATGGGTCTCTATGGGTCGCTATGGGGCATTTATAGGTTTCTATGGGTCGCTATGGGTCTCTATGGGTCCCTATGTGTCTCTATGGGTCTCTATGGGGCATTTATAGGTTTCTATGGGTCGCTATGGGGCAGCTATGGGTCCCTATGGGTCTCTATGGGTCTCTATGGGTCTCTATGGGGCAGTTATATGTCTCTATGGGTCGCTATGGGGCAGTTATAGGTTTCTATGGGTCTCTATGGGTCGCTATGGGTCGCTATGGGTCTCTATGGGTTTCTATGGGTCTCTATGGGTCTCTATGGGTCTCTATGTGTCTCTATGGGTCTCTATGGGGCAGTTATGGGTCGCTATGGGGCAGCTATGGGTCTCTATGGGTCTCTATGGGGCAGCTATGGGTCTCTATGTGTCCCTATGGGTCTCTATGGGGCAGTTATGGGTCTCTATGGGTCCCTATGGGTCTCTATGGGTCTCTATGGGGCAGCTATGGGTCGCTATGGGTCGCTATGGGTCCCTATGGGTCCCTATGGGTCTCTATGTGTCCCTATGGGTCTCTATGGGTCGCTATGTGTCTCTATGGGTCTTTATGTGTCCCTATGTGTCTCTATGGGGCATTTATAGGTCTCTATGGGTCGCTATGGGTCGCTATGGGGCATTTATAGGTCTCTATGAGTTGCTATGGGTCTCTATGGGGCAGTTATGGTCTCTATGGGTCCCTATGGGTCTCTATGTGTCCCTATGGGTCTCTATGTGTCCCTATGGGTCTCTATGGGGCAGTTATGGGTCTCTATGGGTCCCTATGGGTCACTATGGGTCTCTATGGGGCATTTATAGGTCTCTATGGGTCTCTATGGGGCATTTATAGGTCTCTATGGGTCGCTATGGGTCTCTATGGGTCTCTATGGATCTCTATGGGTCTCTATGGGTCCCTATGGGTCTCTATGGGTCTCTATGGGTCGCTATGGGTCTCTATGGGTCTCTATGGGGCAGCTATGGGTCGCTATGGGTCTCTATGGGGCATTTATAGGTCTCTATGGGTCGCTATGTGTCTCTATGGGGCAGTTATGGGTCTCTATGGGTCTCTATGGGGCAGTTATGGGTCGCTATGGGTCTCTATGGGGCAGCTATGGGTCGCTATGGGTCGCTATGGGGCAGTTATGGGTCTCTATGGGTCCCTATGGGTCTCTATGGGTCTCTATGTGTCCCTATGGGTCTCTATGGGGCATTTATAGGTCTCTATGTGTCCCTATGGGTCTCTATGGGGCAGTTATGGGTCTCTATGGGTCCCTATGGGTCTCTATGGGTCGCTATGGGGCAGTTATGGGTCGCTATGGGTCTCTATGGGTCGCTATGGGTCTCTATGGGCCCCTATGTGTCTCTATGGGTCCCTATGGGTCTCTATGGGTCTCTATGGGGCAGCTATGGGTCGCTATGGGTCGCTATGGGGCAGTATCTCACTGGACATTGAAGTGCAGCAGCTGCATGGCCAGACTCTCACAAAATCCTTCCACCGCGAACTTGGAGGCGGAATAAACCTCGTTGAACAGCAGCCCTATGGGGGGACAGCCAGACCCATAAGTGGGACCCATAAGTGGGACCCCCATAACCCCATAACCCCATAACCCCCCATATAACCCCATAACCCCCCATATAACCCCATAACCCCCATGCCCCCCTGCCCCCATAACCCCCATAACCCCATAACCCCATAACCCCCCATATAACCCCATAACCCCCCTGCCCCCCTGCCCCCATAACCCCCATAACCCCATAACCCCATTCCAGCCCTATAACCCCATTCCAGCCCCATAACCCCATAACCCCTTTCCAGCCCCATAACCCCATAGCCCCTTTCCAGCCCCATAACCCCATTCCAGCCCCATAACCCCATAACTCCTTTCCAGCCCCATAACCCCATAACCCCATAACCTCCATAACCCCATTCCAGCCCCATAACCCCATAACCTCATAATCCCATAACCCCCATAACCCCATAACCCCCATAACCCCACAACCCCATAACCCCATAACCCCATTCCAGCCCCATAACCCCATAACCCCACAACCCCATAACCCCATAACCCCCCTGCCCCCTTTACCCCCTTCACCCCATAACCCCACAACCCCATAAGCCCACAACCCCATCATATAACCCCATAGATCCCCATAGGGACCCCATATCCCCCTATATACCCCCATATCCCCCTATATACCCCCATATCCTCCCATATAGCCTTATAACCCCCCATATAACCCCATATAACCCCATATCCCCCCTATATCCCCCTATAAACCCCCATATAACCCCATAGGGACCCCATATCCCCCCTATATCCCCTATAAACCCCCATATAACCCCATATAACCCCATAGGGACCCCATATCCCCCTATAAACCCCAATATAACCCCATAGATCCCCATAGGGACCCCATATCCCCCTGTATACCCCCATATCCCCCCATAGAGCCCCATATACCCCCCATATCCCCCCATATACCCCCCATAGCCCCTCACCGTGCCTCCCCATGACGCTGCTGATGACGACGATGTGCCCCCTCCTCTTCCCCATATCCCCCCATATAACCCCATATCCCCCCTATATCCCCCTATAAACCCCCATATAACCCCATAGGGACCCCATATCCCCCTATATACCCCCATATCCCCCCATAGAGCCCCATATAACCCCATAGGGACCCCATATCCCCCTATATACCCCCATATCCCCCCATAGAGCCCCATATAACCCCATAGGGACCCCATATCCCCCTATATACCCCCATATCCCCCCATAGAGCCCCATATAACCCCATATAACCGCATAGGGACCCCTTATCCCCCTATATACCCCCATAGAGCCCTATAGAGACCCCATATAACCCCATATCCCCCCTATATCCCCCTATAAACCCCCATATAACCCCATAGATCCCCATAGGGACCCCAATAACCCCCCCATATAACCCCATAGGGACCCCATATCCCCCCTACATCCCCCTATAAACCCCCATATAACCCCATAGGGACCCCATATCCCCCCTATATCCCCCTATATACCCCCGTATCCCCCCATAGAGCCCCATAGTGACCCCATATCCCCCTATATACCCCCATATCCCCCCATAGAGCCCCACATACCCCCTATATCCCCCTATAAACTCCCATATAACCCCATATAACCCCATATAACCCCGTAACCCCCCCATATAACCCCATAGGGACCCCATATCCCCCTATATACCCCCATATCCCCCCATATAACCCCATATAACCCCATAGATCCCCATAGGGACCCCCATATCCCCCCATAGAGCCCCATAATCCCCCCATATAACCCCATAGGGACCCCATATCCCCCTATATACCCCCATATCCCCCTATATACCCCCATATCCCCCCATAGAGCCCCATAGGGACCCCATATAACCCCATAGGGATCCCATAACCCCCCCATATAACCCCATAGGGACCCCATAACCCCCCCATATAAACCCATAGGGACCCCATATCCCCCCTATATCCCCCTATAAACCCCCATATAACCCCATATAACCCCATAGGGACCCCATATCCCCCCTATATCCCCCTATAAACCCCCATATAACCCCATATAACCCCATAGGGACCCCATATCCCCCCTATATCCCCCTATAAACCCCCATATAACCCCATAGGGACCCCATATCCCCCCTATATCCCCCTATAAACCCCCATATAACCCCATAGGGACCCCATATCCCCCCTATATACCCCCATATCCCCCCATAGAGCCCCCTATAAACCCCCATATAACCCCATAGGGACCCCATATCCCCCTATAAACCCCCATATAATCCCATAGGGACCCCATATCCCCCTATAAATCCCCATATAACCCCATAGGGACCCCATAACCCCCCCATATAACCCCATAGGGACCCCATATCCCCCTATATACCCCCATATCCCCCCATAGAGCCCCATATACCCCCCATAGCCCCTCACCGTGCCTCCCCATGACGCTGCTGATGACGACGATGTGCCCCCTCCTCTTCCTCATATCCCCCCATATAACCCCATATAACCCCATATCCCCCCTATATCCCCCTATAAACCCCCATATAACCCCATAGGGACCCCATATCCCCCCATATCCCCCCATATAACCCCATAGGGACCCCATAACCCCCCCATATAACCCCATAGGGACCCCATATGCCCCTATATACCCCCATATCCCCCTATATACCCCCATATCCCCCCATATAACCCCATATAACCCCATAGATCCCCATAGGGACCCCCATATCCCCCCATAGAGCCCCATAATCTCCCCATATAACCCCATAGGGACCCCATATCCCCCTATATACCCCCATATCCCCCTATATACCCTCATATCCCCCCATAGAGCCCCATATAACCCCATATCCCCCCTATATCCCCCTATAAACCCCCATATAACCCCATAGATCCCCATAGATCCCCATATACCCCCCATAGCCCCTCACCGTGCCTCCCCATGACGCTGCTGATGACGACGATGTGCCCCCTCCTCTTCCTCTTCATGTGGGGGCAGGACGGCCCTGACGGCCCTGACCACCCCCAGCACGTTGGTGTCCAGCACCCGCTGCAGCTCCGCCTCCCCCAGCCCCTCCAGGGGACCCACGGCGCCCACCCCCGCGTTGTTCACTGCCATAGGGAGACATTGGGACCCATAGACCCCATTGAGACCCATTGGGGGCCATTGGGGGTCAATGAGACCCATAGGGAGCCATTGAGACCCATAGACCCCATTGAGACCCATAGGGACCCATAGAGAGACATTGGGACCCATAGGGAGATATTGGGACCCATAGACCCCATTGAGACCCATAGGGACACATAGGGACCCATAGGGAGCCATAGGGGCACATAGACCCCATTGAGACCCATAGACCCCATTGAGACCCATAGACCCCATTGAGACCCATAGGGAGCTATTGGGGGCCATAGACCCCATTGAGACCCATAGGGAGCCATTGAGACCCATAGGGAGCCATAGGGAGACATTGAGACCCATAGGGAGCCATAGGGACCCATAGACCCCATTGAGACCCATAGGGAGCCATAGGGACCCATAGACCCCATTGAGACCCATAGGGAGCCATTGAGACCCATAGGGACACATAGGGAGACATTGAGACCCATAGACCCCATTGAGACCCATAGACCCCATTGAGACCCATAGGGAGCCATAGGGAGCCATAGACCCCATTGAGACCCATAGGGAGCCATTGAGACCCATAGACCCCATTGAGACCCATAGGGAGCCATGGAGACCCATAGACCCCATTGAGACCCATTGAAACCCATAGAGAGACACTGGGACCCATAGGGAGCCATAGGGACCCATAGACCCCATTGAGACCCATAGGGATCCATTGGGACCCATAGACCCCATTGAGACCCATAGGGAACCATTGAGACCCATAGACCCCATTGAGACCCATAGGGAGCCATTGAGACCCATAGACCCCATTGAGATCCATAGGGAGCCATGGAGACCCATAGACCCCACTGAGACCCATTGGGAGCCATTGGAGGCCATTGGGGGTCAATGAGACCCATAGGGAGCCATTGAGACCCATAGGGAGCCATAGGGACCCATTGAGTCCCATAGACCCCATTGAGACCCATTGAGACCCATTGAGACCCATAGACCCCATTGAGACCCATTGAGACCCATAGGGAGCCATTGAGACCCATAGACCCCATTGAGACCCATAGGGAGCCATTGGGACCCATAGACCCCATTGAGACCCATTGAGACCCATAGAGAGACATTGGGACCCATAGACCCCATTGAGACCCATTGAAACCCATAGAGAGACACTGGGACCCATAGGGAGCCATAGGGACCCATAGACCCCATTGAGACCCATAGGGAGCCGTAGACCCCATTGAGACCCATAGGGAGCCATAGGAAGCCATTGAGACCCATAGACCCCATTGAGACCCATTGAGACCCATAAGGAGCCATAGGGACCCATAGACCCCATTGAGAACTATAGACCCCATTGAGACCCATAGGGAGCCATTGGGACCCATAGGGAGACATTGAAACCCATAGACCCCATTAGGACCCATTAGGACCCATAAAGAGCCATAGGGACCCATAGACCCCATTGAGACCCATAGACCCCATCCCCCAATGGCCCCCATTGACCCCCACCCCCATCCTCACCCCCCACCCCCATCTCCCCCCCCCATAGACCCCCATATCCCCCCCCATTGCCCCCCATATCCCCCCCCATAGACCCCCCATATCCCCCCCCATAGACCCCCATATGCCCCCCCCATAGACCCCCATATCCCCCCCCATTGCCCCCCATATCCCCCCCCCATAGACCCCCATATCCCCCCCCATAGACCCCCATATCCCCCCCATAGACCCCCAATGACCCCCCATCCCCCCCATTTACCCCCATACCCTCCCTATCCCCCCTATATTCCCCCCCCATTCCCCCCATTGACCCCCATATCCCCCCTTTCCCCCCCATATTCCCCCTATCCCCCCCCATAGACCCCAATGGCCCCCAATGACCCCCCCTCACCCCATCCCCTCCCCCCATAGACCCCCATATCTCCCCCCCATAGACCCCCATATCCCCCCCCATAGACCCCCATAGACCCCCAATGACCCCCCTATCCCCCCCCATAGACCCCCAATGACCCCCCATCCCCCCCATAGACCCCCATAGACCCCCATATCCCCCCCCATAGACCCCCAATGACCCCCCATCCCCCCCATAGACCCTCATTGACCCCCCATACCCCCCCTATCCCCCCCCATTGACCCCCATATCCCCCCTTTCCCCCCCATATTCCCCCTATCCCCCCCCATAGACCCCAATGGCCCCCAATGACCCCCCCTCACCCCATCCCCTCCCCCCATAGACCCCCATATCCCCCCTATCCCCCCTATTGCCCCCCCATAGACCCCATATCCCCCCCCATTGCCCCCCATATCCCCCCCATTGACCCCCATATCCCCCCCCTATCCCCCCTATTGCCCCCCCATAGACCCCCATATCCCCCCCATAGACCCCCATATCCCCCCCTATCCCCCCATATCCCCCCCATAGACCCCCATATCCCCGCCTATCCCCCCATATCCCCCCCCTAGACCCCCATATCCCCCCCTATCCCCCCATATCCCCCCCCTATCCCCCCATATCCCCCCCCATAGACCCCCATATCCCCCCCTATCCCCCCCTATCCCCCCCCATTGCCCCCCATATCCCCCCCATAGACCCCCATATCCCCCCCATAGACCCCCATATCCCCCCCCATTGCCCCCCATATCCCCCCCTATCCCCCCATATCCCCCCCATATCCCCCCCATAGACCCCCATATCCCCCCCATAGACCCCCATATCCCCCCCCATAGACCCGCAATGACCCCCCATCCCCCCCATAGACCCTCATTGACCCCCCATACCCCCCCTATCCCCCCCCATTGACCCCCATATCCCCCCTTTCCCCCCCATGTTCCCCCTATCCCCCCCCATAGACCCCCATCGCCCCCCCATAGACCCCCATATCCCCCCCCATAGACCCCCAATGACCCCCTATCCCCCCATAGACCCCCATTGACCCCCTATGCCCCCCATATCCCCCCCCATAGACCCCCATAGACCCCCAATGACCCCCCTATCCACCCCATAGACCTCCGATGACCCCCCATCCCCCCCATAGACCCCCAATGACCCCCCTATCCCCCCATAGACCCCTATTGCCCCCCCATAGACCCCCATATCCCCCCCTATCCCCCCTATTGCCCCCCCATAGACCCCCATATCTCCCCCTATCCCCCCTATTGCCCCCCCCTATCCCCCCTATTGCCCCCCCATAGACCCCCATATCCCCCCCTATCCCCCCATATCCCCCCCATTGACCCCCATATCCCCCCCATAGACCCCCATATCCCCCCCTATCCCCCCATATCCCCCCCATAGACCCCCAATGACCCCCCTATCCCCCCATATCCCCCCCATTGCCCCCCATATCCCCCCCCATTGCCCCCCATATCCCCCCATTACCCAGCACATCGATGCTGTCCCCATGTATCTCCATACACCCCCATTACCCCCATCCCCCCCAATGACCCCCCTATCCCCCCCCATAGACCCCCAATGACCCCCCATACCCACCCTATCCCCCCCATAGACCCCCATATCCCCCCCTATCCCCCCTATTGCCCCCCCATAGACCCCCATATCCCCCCCCATAGACCCCCATATCCCCCCCTATCCCCCCTATTGCCCCCCCCATAGACCCCCATATCCCCCCCTATCCCCCCTATTGCCCCCCCATAGACCCCCATATCCCCCCCTATCCCCCCTATTGCCCCCCCATAGACCCCCATATCCCCCCCCATAGACCCCCATATCCCCCCTATCCCCCCTATTGCCCCCCCCATAGACCCCCATATCCCCCCCTATCCCCCCTATTGCCCCCCCATAGACCCCCATATCCCCCCCATAGACCCCCATATCCCCCCCTATCCCCCCATATCCCCCCCATAGACCCCCATATCCCCCCCTATCCCCCCTATTGCCCCCCCCATAGACCCCCATATCCCCCCCTATCCCCCCTATTGCCCCCCCATAGACCCCCATATCCCCCCCTATTCCCCCTATTGCCCCCCCATAGACCCCCATATCCCCCCCCCATAGACCCCCATATACCCCCCTTGACCCCTATATTCCCCCCCCCATAGACCCCCATATCCCCCCCTATTCCCCCTATTGCCCCCCCATAGACCCCCATATCCCCCCCCATAGACCCCCATATCCCCCCCTATCCCCCCATATCCCCCCCATTGCCCCCCATATCCCCCCCCATTGCCCCCCATATCCCCCCCATAGACCCCCATATCCCCCCCATAGACCCCCATATCCCCCCCCAGAGACCCCCATATCCCCCCCATAGACCCCCATATCCCCCCCTATCCCCCCTATTGCCCCCCCATAGACCCCCATATCCCCCCCTATTCCCCCTATTGCCCCCCATAGACCCCCATATCCCCCCCATAGACCCCCATATCCCCCCCCCCATTGCCCCCCATATCCCCCCCCATAGACCCCCATATCCCCCCCCATAGACCCCCATATCCCCCCCATAGACCCCCATATCCCCCCCCATAGACCCCCATATGCCCCCCCATAGACACCCATATCCCCCCCCATTGCCCCCCATATCCCCCCATTACCCAGCACATCGATGCTGTCCCCATGTATCTCCATACACTCCCTGACCGACGCGTCGCTGTTCACATCCATCCTCTCCACCTTCAAGGTCCGACCCATGGCCGGACCCACAGCCGCCTCCAGAGCCCCACTGCGACCGGGGTCACGCATGGTGGCGATCACTGACCATAGAGAATAGGGGGAATGGGGGGATAGAGGGGCCATAGGGACCATAGAGACTATGGGGACTATAGGGACCATAGAGACTATGGGGACTATGGGGATAGAGGGGCCATAGTGACCATAGAGACTATGGGGATAGAGGGGCCATAGGGACCATAGAGACTATGGGGACTATAGGGACCATAGAGACTATGGGGACTATGGGGATAGAGGGGCCATAGGGACCATAGAGACTATAGAGACTATGGGGACCATAGAGACTATGGGGACTGGGGAGATAGAGGGGCCATAGGGACCATAGAGACTATAGGGACCATAGAGACTATGGGGACTGGGGGGATAGAGGGGCCATAGGGACCATAGAGACTATGGGGACCGGGGGGATAGAGGGGCCATAGTGACCATAGAGACTATGGGGACTATAGGGACCATAGAGACTATGGGGACCATAGAGACTATGGGGACAAGAGGGGCCAGAGAGGCCATAGAGGGCATAGGGACCATAGAGACTATGGGGACTGGGGGGATAGAGGGGACACAGGGACCATAGAGACTATGGGAACCATAGAGACTATGGGGACTGGGGGGATAGAGGGGCCATAGGGACCATAGAGACTATAGAGACTATGGGGACCATAGAGACTATGGGGACTGGGGGGATAGAGGGGCCATAGTGACCATAGAGACTATAGGGACAAGAGGGGTCAGAGAGGCCATAGAGGGGCTATAAGGACCATAGAGACTATTGGGACTGGGGGGATAGAGGGGCCATAGGGACCATAGAGACTATAGGGACCATAGAGACTATGGGGGACCATAGAGACTATGGAGGACCATAGAGATAGAGGGGCCATAGGGACCATAGAGAGACATTGAGACCCATAGGGAGCCATAGGGACACACAGAGACCCATAGGGACCCGTAGGGACCCATAGAGACCCATAAGGACCCATAGACCCCATGGAGACCCATAGGGAGACATAGGGACACATAGGGAGCCATAGGGAGCCATTGAGACTATAGGGACCATAGAGACTATGGGGACCAGGGGGATAGAGGGGCCATAGGGACCATAGAGACTATAGGGACCATAGGGACTATAGGGACCATAGAGACTATGGGGACAAGAGGGTCCAGAGAGGCCATAGAGGGGCCATAGGGACCATAGAGACTATGGGGACCGGGGGGATAGAGGGGACATGGGGACCATAGAGACTATAGGGACCATAGAGACTATGGGGACTGGGGGGATAGAGGGGACACGGGGACCATAGAGACTACAGGGGCCAGAGTGTCTCCCATTGGGGGTCTATGGGGGTCTCCCATTGGGGTCTCCTATTGGGGTCCTATAGGGTTCCTATAAGGTTCCTATAGGGGTCTCCCATTGGGATTTCCCATTGGGGTCCTACTGGGGTCCTATAGGAGATCCTATAGGGTTCCTATAGGGGTCGCTATGGGGTCCTATTGGGGTCTCCCATTGGGGTCCTATTGGGGTCTCCCATTGGGGTCCTATTGGGGTCCTATAGGTTTCCTATAGGGGTCGCTATGGGGTCCTATAGGTTTCCTATAGGGGTCGCTATGGGGTCCTATAGGGGTCCCATTGGGGTCTCCCATTGGGGTTTCCCATTGGGGTCCTATAGGGTTCCTATAGGGGTCGCTATGGGGTCCTATTGGGGTCCCCCATTGGGGTCCTATAGGGTTCCTGTAAGGTTCCTATAAGGGTCCTATAGGGTTCCTATAAGGTTCCTATTGGGGTCCTATAGGGTTCCTATAGGGTTCCTATAGGGGTCGCTATGGGGTCCTATTGGGGTCCCCCATTGGGGTCCTATAGGGTTCCTGTAAGGTTCCTATAAGGGTCCTATAGGGTTCCTATAAGGTTCCTATTGGGGTCCTATAGGGTTCCTATAGGGTTCCTATAGGGGTCGCTATGGGGTCCTATTGGGGTCTCCCATTAGGGTCTCCCATTGGGGTCCTCTATGGGTCTCCCATTGGGGTCCTATAGGGTTCCTATAGGGTTCCTATAGGGGTCCTATAAGGTTCCTATAGGGGTCTCCCATTGGGGTCTCCCATTGGGGTCTACTATTGGGGTTTCCCATTGGGGTCCTATAGGGTTCCTATAGGGTTCCTATAGGGGTCCCATTGGGGTCCTATTGGGGTCCTATGGCTTCCTCTATGGGTTTTCTATTGGGGTCCTATTGGGGTCTCCCATTGGGGTCTCCCATTGGGGTCCTCTATGGGTCTCCCATTGGGGTCTCCCATTGGGGTCTCCCATTGGGGTCCTATAGGGTTCCTATAAAGGTTCCTATAGGGGATCCTATAGGGTTCCATATATCCCATATATACATACATATCCCATATATATACCCATATATCTGCCCTGTGGGTCCCGTGCCAGCCGTGCCGCCATGGCCAGCCCGATACCGGACGAGGTCCCGGTGATCAGAACCGTGCGCTGCTTCGGGGCCTCCGCCATCACCGCTATGGGGCAGCAATGGGGTCGGTTATGGGGTCAGTTATGGGGTTATGGGGTCGGTTATGGGGTTATGGGGTTGGTTATGGGGTTATGGGGTTATGGGGTCGGTTATGGGGTCGGTTATGGGGTTGGTTATGGGGTTACAGGGTTATGGGGTCGGTTATGGGGTTGGTTATGGGGTTATGGGGTTATGGGTTTATGGGGTCGGTTATGGGGTCAGTTATGGGGTCGGTAATGGGGTTATGGGGTTATGGGGTCGGTTATGGGGTTATGGGGTCAGTTATGGGGTTACAGGGTTATGGGGTCGGTTATGGGGTCGGTTATGGGGTCGGTTATGGGGTTATGGGGACGGTTATGGGGTTATGGGGTCGGCTATGGGGTCAGTTATGGGGTCGGTTATGGGGTTATGGGGTCGGTTATGGGGTCGGTTATGGGGTTATGGGGTCGGTTATGGGGTCGGTTATGGGGTTATGGGGTTATGGGGTCGGTTATGGGGTCGGTTATGGGGTTGGTTATGGGGTTGGTTATGGGGTCGGTTATGGGGTCAGTTATGGGGTCAGTTATGGGGTCGGTTATGGGGTTATGGGGTCAAGGGGGTGGTTATGAGGTCAGTTATGGGGTTACGGGGTTATGGGGTCAGTTATGGGGCTGGTTATGAGGTCAGTTAGGGGGTAATGGGGTTATGGGGTCGGTTATGGGGTCGGTTATGGGGTCAGTTATGGGGTTAAGGGGTTAGGGGGTCTGTTATTGGGTTATGGGGTTGGTTATGGGGTTATGGGGTCGGTTATGGGGTCGGTTATGGGGTTGGTTGTGGGGTCGGTTATGGGGTCGGTTATGGGGTCGGTTATGGGGTTATGGGGTCGGTTATGGGGTTATGGGGTTATGGGGTCGGTTATGGGGTTATGGGGTCGGTTATGGGGTCGGTTATGGGGTCGGTTATGGGGTTACGGGGTCGGTTATGGGGTTATGGGGTCGGTTATGGGGTCGGTTATGGGGTTATGGGGTCAGTTATGGGGTCGGTTATGGGGTCGGTTATGGGGTTACGGGGTCGGTTATGGGGTTATGGGGTCGGTTATGGGGTCGGTTATGGGGTTATGGGGACGGTTATGGGGTCGGTTATGGGGTCGGTTATGGGGTTATGGGGTCGGTTATGGGGTCAGTTATGGGGTTGGTTATGGGGTTGGTTATGGGGTCGGTTATGGGGTCAGTTATGGGGTCAGTTATGGGGTTATGGGGTCAGTTATGGGGTTGGTTATGGGGTGATGGGGTCGGTTATGGGGTTGGTTATGGGGTTACTGGGTTATGGGGTCAGTTATGGGGTTATGGGGTCGGTTATGGGGTTATGGGGTCGGTTATGGGGTCAGTTATGGGGTTATGGGGTCGGTTATGGGGTTATGGGGTCGGTTATGGGGTCAGTTATGGGGTTGGTTATGGGGTCAGTTATGGGGTTACAGGGTTAGGGGTTTTGTTATGGAGTGATGGGGTTGGTTAGGGGGTCTGTTATGGGGTCATGGGGTCAGTTATGGGGTCGGTTATGGGGTTACAGGGTTATGGGGTCGGTTATGAGGTTACTGGGTTATGGGGTCAGTTATGGGGTTATGGGGTCAATGGGGTGGTTATGAGGTCAGTTATGGGGTCAGTTATGGGGCAGCTATGGGGCAGCTATAGGGCAGCTATGGGGCAGCTATAGGGTCTCTATGGGGTCTCTATGGGGCAGCTATAGGGCAGCTATAGGGCAGCTATGGGGTCTCTATGGGGCAGCTATGGGGTCTCTATGGGGTCTCTATGGGGTCTCTATAGGGCAGCTATGGGGCAGCTACGGGGTCTCTATGGGGTCTCTATGGGGCAGCTATGGGGTCTCTATGGGGCAGCTATGGGGTATCTATAGGGTCTCTATAGGGCAGCTATGGGGTCTCTATGGGGTCTCTATAGGGTCTCTATGGGGTCTCTATGGGGTCTCTATAGGGCAGCTATGGGGCAGCTACGGGGTCTCTATGGGGTCTCTATGGGGAAGCTATGGGGTCTCTATGGGGCAGCTATGGGGTCTCTATAGGGTCTCTATGGGGCAGCTATGAGGTCTCTATGGGGTCTCTATGGGGCAGCTAAGGGGTCTCTATAGGGTCTCTATAGGGCAGCTATGGGGCAGCTATGGGGTCTCTATAGGGCAGCTATGGGGCAGCTACGGGGTCTCTATAGGGTCTCTATAGGGCAGCTATGGGGTCTCTATAGGGCAGCTATGGGGCAGCTACGGGGTCTCTATAGGGTCTCTATGGGGCAGCTATGGGGTCTCTATGGGGTCTCTATGGGGTCTCTATGGGGCAGCTATGGGGTCTCTATGGGGTCTCTATGGGGTCTCTATGGGGTCTCTATGGGGTCTCTATGGGGCTCAATACCGGCTTCACTTGTGGGTCCCGGTTCGGAGCCGCTTATGGGGATCAACGACCCTCGTGGGTCAGATTAACTTCTCCGCCCCTCTGATTGGCTGCCCCACAGCGGCACCGCCACGCTGATTGGTTGCCCCATGGACTCATCCTGCCTTCTGATTGGCTGCCCTATAAATAAGGGGTCGCATATATAACGAGCCCGAGAGATTCCGAAGCGATACGGAAAGACCCGAAGTCCTTCCGATCTTACCCGAACCCCGCAGAGCCGTTCCGATTGGCTCCGAACTGTTCCGATCCCACCCGAACCCCGCAGAGCCGTTCCGATTGGCTCCGAACTGTTCCGATCCCACCCGAACCCCGCAGAGCCGTTCCGATTGGCTCCGAACCCTTCCGATCCCTCCCGAACCTCTCCGATTGGCTCCGAACCGTTCCGATCCCTTCCGAACCTCTCCGATTGGCTCCGAACCCTTCCGATCCCTCCCGAACCTCTCCGATTGGCTCCGAACCCTTCCGATCCCACCCGAACCCCTCCGATTGGCTCCGAACCCTTCCGATCCCTCCCGAACCTCTCCGATTGGCTCCGAACCCTTCCGATCCCACCCGAACCCCTCCGATTGGCTCCGAACCCTTCCGATCCCTCCCGAACCTCTCCGATTGGCTCCGAACCCTTCCGATCCCACCCGAACCCCTCCGATTGGCTCCGAACCCCTCCGAACCCTTCCGATCTCACCCGAACCCCTTCCGAACTGTTCCGAACCGTTCCGAACCCCTCCGATCGGCTCCGAACCCTTCCGATCCCTCCCGAACCCGTCCGATCGGCTCCGATTCCACCCGAACCCCTCCCGAACCTCTCCGATTGGCTCCGAACCCCTCCGAACCCTTCCGAGTTCATCCGAACCCCTTCCGAACCGTTCCGAATCCACCCGAACCCCTCCGAAACATTCCGAACCCTTCCGAACCCCCTCCCGAACGGCTCCGAACCCTTCCGACCCCATCCGAATCCCCAACGAACCCTTCCGAATCCACCTGAACCCATTCGAACCCTTCCGATCTCACCCGAACGCCTTCCGAACCAATACCGAGCCCCTCCGAACCCTTCCGATTCCTCCCGAGCCGTTCCGAACCCTTCCGAATCCCCTCCGAACCCCACAGCTCTGCAGTACCCCATAGCCCACCCCATAGATCCCCCATAGCCCCCACTACAGCCCTTATATCCCACCCTATAGCCCCCCCCATAGCCCTATAGCACACCCCATAGCCCTATAGCACACCCCATAGCCCCACTGTAGCCCTCCCATAGATCCCCCGTAGCCAGCCCCATAGCACACCCCATAGATCCCTCATAGCCATAGATCCCCCCTTATCAGTCCCCATAGATCCCCCCATAGCAGACCCCATAGATCCCCCATAGCCAGCCCCATAGTAGACCCCATAGATCCCCATAGCCCACCCCATAGCCCACCCCATAGATCCTCATAGCCCACCCCATATCAGACCCCATAGATCCCCCATAGCCAGCCCCATAGCCCACCCCATAGATCCCCATAGCCCACCCCATAGATCCCCCATAGACAGCCCCATAGCCCACCCCATAGACCCCCATAGCCCACCCCATAGATCCCCCATAGCCATCCCCATAGCCCACCCCATAGATCCCCATAGCCCACCCTATAGCAAACCCCATAGACCCCCCCCATAGCCAGCCCCATAGCCCCCCCTAAAACCGCCCATAGCCCCGCCCCTTCTTCTTCACCACCCAATCAGCTCCTCCCATACCGCCTTAGCCCCGCCCCTTCCTATCACACCGCCCAATCAGCACATTCCCCATTACCCCGCCCCTTCTATTACACCGCCCAATCAGCACCACCATATTTAGCCCCGCCCATCCCCTTAGCCCCGCCTCTTTCTCTGCAGCATCCAATCAGCTCCCCCTCCCATAGCCCCGCCCCTTCATCTGCACCACCCAATCAGCACCGCCCCTACCTTAGCCCCGCCCCCATCTTTCCAACAGCCAATCAGCACCGCCCCGCTTAGCCACGCCCCAGCATTATTTGCATTGCCCCGCCCCCTTCTCTGTAGCCAATCAGCACCGCCCCCTCCCTTAGCCCCGCCCCCGCCTATAGCCCCGCCCCTTCCTCTGCAGCCACTCAATCAGCCCCGCCCCCTCCCTTAGCCCCGCCCCCTCCCATAGCCCCGCCCCTTTATCTGCAGCCACCCAATCAGCACCGCCCTCTCCCATAGCCCCGCCCCTTCCTCCGCCCCGCCCAATCAGCGCCTCCCTCTCACAATAAGCCCCGCCCCCTCCCATAGCCCCGCCTCTTCCTCTGCAGCGCCCAATCAGCACCTCCACCTCCCAATAAGCCCCGCCCCCTCGCATAGCCCCGCCCTTTTCTCTGCAGCGCCCAATCAGCACCGCCCCACCCAATAAGCCCCGCCCCCCACTGCCCCGCCCAATCAGTACCACCCTCTCTCATAGTCCCGCCCCTCCCTCCGCACCTACCCAATCAGAACATCCCTTCTCATAGCCCCGCCCCTTCCTCCGCCCCGCCCAATCATCCCCGCCCCTTCCAATAAGCCCCGCCCCTTCCACCTCACCTGCCAATCTCCTCCTCCCCGCCCAATCAGCACCACCCCCTCCCAATAAGCCCCGCCCTTTCCTCCTCACCCACCCAATCACCACCTCCCTTCTCTCCCTGACGAGGCGAAGGCGGCGGCCATTTTGGACGCCATTTTGGACGCCATTTTGGACGCCATCTTGGTCGCCATCTTGGTCGCCATCTTGGGGGGGGTATTGAATTGAATTGGGGTGGGGGGGTGGGGGTCGTACCGGGGGGTTGCGATGCGATGGCGGCGGCTCTGCTGAGGGTGGGGGCGGCGCTGAGCACCATGGCCATGGTGACACAGTGGGTGTCACAGACGTTACCGTCACTCGTGGGACTCAACGGGACCGGCAGCGTCAAAGGGGGAACGTCGGAACGGATCGTGAGTGTTGGGGGGGGGGGGGTTAATATGGGGGTCTATGGGGAGCTATGGGGTGGGGGGGGTCTTAATATGGGGGTTAATGGGGGTCTATGGGGGGTATATAGGGTCTATGGGGTGGGGGGGGGGTCTTAATATGGGGTTTAATGGGGGGGTATGGGGGGATATGGGGTGTGGGGGGGTATATAGGGTCTATGGGGGGTATGGGGGGTTAATGGGGGGCTATGGGGGGTATATAGGGTCTATGGGGTGTGGGGGGGTCTTAATATGGGGGTTAATGGGGATCTATGGTGGTCTATGGGGGGTATGGGGGGTTAATGGGGGGCTATGGGGGGTATATAGGGTCTATGGGGTGGGGTGGGGGTTAATATGGGGGTCTATGGGGGTATATAGGGTCTATGGGGTGTGGGGGGGTTAATATGGGGGTCTATGGGGGGCTATGGGGTGGGGGGGTCTTAATATGGGGGTTAATGGGGGTCTATGGGGGGGTATGGGGGGTTAATGGGGGGCTATAGGGGGTATATAGGGTCTATGGGGTGGGGGGGGTTAATATGGGGGTCTATGGGGGGTATGGGGGGTATATAGGGTCTATGGGGTGAGGGGGGGCTAATATGGGGGTCTATGGGGGGTATATAGGGTCTATGGGGTGGGGTGGGGTTAATATGGGGGGCTATGGGGGGGTATGGGCGCTATGGGGTGGGGGGGGGTCTTAATATGGGGGTTAATGGGGATCTATGGTGGTCTATGGGGGGGTATGGGGGGTTAATGGGGGGCTATGGGGGGTATATGGGGTGGGGGGGGATTAATATGGGGGTCTATGGGGTGGGGGGGGGTTAATATGGGGGTCTATGGGGGGTATGGGGGGTATATAGGGTCTATGGGGTGGAGGGGGGTTAATATGGGGGTCTATGGGGAGCTATGGGGTGGGGGGGGTCTTAATATGGGGGTTAATGGGGGCTATGGGGGGATAGGGGGGTCTATGGGGGTCTATGGGGGGTATATAGGGTCTATGGGGTAGGGGGGGTCTTAATATGGGGTTTAATGGGGGGGTATGGGGGGATATGGGGTGTGGGGGGGTATATAGGGTCTATGGGGTGGGGGGGGGTTAATATGGGGGTTAATGGGGGTCTATGGGGTGGGGGGGTCCTAATATGGGGGTTAATGGGGGGTAAAGGGGGGTATGGGGGTCTATGGGGTGGGGGGGGTCTTAATATGGGGGTTAATGGGGGGGTATGGGGGTCTATGTGGGGTATATAGGGTCTATGGGGTGGGGGGGGGTTAATATGGGGGTCTATGGGGGGATATGGGGGTCTATGGGGGGTATATAGGGTCTATGGGGTGTGGGGGGGTTAATATGGGGGGCTATGGGGGCCTGTGGGGGGTATATAGGGTCTATGGGGTGTGGGGGGGTCTTAATATGGGGGTTAATGGGGGGGTATGGGGGGATATGGGGTGTGGGGGGGTATATAGGGTCTATGGGGTGGGGGGGGGTTAATATGGGGGTCTATGGGGGGGTATGGGGTGGGGGGGTCTTAATAGGGGGGTTAATGGGGGGGTATGGGGGTCTATGGGGGGTATATAGGGTCTATGGGTTGGGGGGGGGGTTAATATGGGGGTATATAGGGTCTATGGGGTGTGGGGGGGTTAATATGGGGGTCTATGGGGGGATATGGGGTGGGGGGGATCTTAATATGGGGGTTAATGGGGGGGTATGGGGGTCTATGGGGGGTATATAGGGTCTATGGGGTAGGGGGGGTCTTAATATGGGGGTTAATGGGGGCTTGGGGGGGGTATGGGGGGACTATGGAGGGATATGGGGTGGGGGGGTCCTAAATGGGGGGGGGGGCTTAATATGAGGGTCTACGGGGGTCTATGGGGGGTATATAGGGTCTATGGGGTGTGGGGGGGTTAATATGGGGGTCTATGGGGGGTATGGGGTGGGGGGGTCCTAATATGGGGGTTAATGGGGGTCTATGGGGTGGGGGGGTCCTAATATGGGGGTTAATGGGGGGGTATGGGGTGGGGGGGGTCTTAATATGGGGGTTAATGGGGGGGTATGGGGGTCCATGGGGGGTATATAGGGTCTATGGGGTGGGGGGGGGTTAATATGGGGGTCTATGGGGGGATATGGGGGGTATATAGGGTCTATGGGGTGGGGTGGGGTTTATATGGGGGTCTATGGGGGAGTATGGGGGGTATATAGGGTCTATGGGGTGGGGTGGGGTTTATATGGGGGTCTATGGGGGAGTATGGGGGGTATATAGGGTCTATGGGGTGGGGTGGGGTTAATATGGGGGGCTATGGGGGGGTATGGGCGCTATGGGGTGGGGGGGGGTCTTAATATGGGGGTTAATGGGGGTCTATGGGGGGGTATGGGGGGTATATAGGGTCTATGGGGTGGGGGGGGTTAATATGGGGGTCTATGGGGGGATATGGGGGTCTATGGGGGTCTATGGGGGGTATATAGGGTCTATGGGGTGGGGGGGGTTAATATGGGGGTCTATGGGGGGTATGGGGGGGGGATATAGGTTTGAGGGGGGTATATAGGGTCTATGGGGTGGGGGGGGTTAATATAGGGGTCTGTGGGGGGCTATGGGGGGGATGTGGGGGTCTATGGGGGGTATATAGGGTCTATGGGGTGGAGGGGGGTTAATATGGGGGTCTATGGGGGGTATATAGGGTCTATGGGGTGTGGGGGGGTTAATATGGGGGTCTATGGGGGGATATGGGGTGGGGGGGGTCTTAATATGGGGGTTAATGGGGATCTATGGTGGTCTATGGGGGGGTATGGGGGGTTAATGGGGGGCTATGGGGGGTATATAGGGTCTATGGGGTAGGGGGGGTCTTAATATGGGGGTTAATGGGGGGGTATGGGGGTCTATGGGGGGTATATAGGGTCTATGGGGTGGGGGGGGGGTTAATATGGGGGTCTATGGGGGGATATGGGGGTCTATGGGGGTCTATGGGGGGTATATAGGGTCTATGGGGTGGGGGGGTTAATATAGGGGTCTATGGGGGGCTATGGGGGGATATGGGGGTCTATGGGGGGTATATAGGGTCTATGGGGTGGAGGGGGGTTAATATGGGGTCTATGGGGGGTATATAGGGTCTATGGGGTGTGGGGGGTTAATATGGGGGTCTATGGGGGGATATGGGGTGGGGGGGGTCTTAATATGGGGGTTTATGGGGATCTATGGTGGTCTATGGGGGGGTATGGGGGGTTAATGGGGGCTATGGGGGGTATATAGGGTCTATGGGGTAGGGGGGGTCTTAATATGGGGGTTAATGGGGGGGTATGGGGGTCTATGGGGGGTATATAGGGTCTATGGGGTGGGGGGGGGGTTAATATGGGGGTCTATGGGGGGATATGGGGGTCTATGGGGGTCTATGGGGGGTATATAGGGTCTATGGGGTGGGGGGGGTTAATATGGGGGTCTATGGGGGGATATGGGGGTCTATGGGGGTATATAGGGTCTATGGGGTGGGGTGGGGGTTAATATGGGGGTCTATGGGGGTTATGGGGGTCTATGGGGGTCTATGGGGGGTATATAGGGTCTATGGGGTGGGGGGGGTTAATATGGGGGTCTATGGGGGGTATGGGGGGGGGATATGGGTTTGAGGGGGGTATATAGGGTCTATGGGGTGGGGGGGGTTAATATAGGGGTCTGTGGGGGGCTATGGGGGGATATGGGGGTCTATGGGGGGTATATAGGGTCTATGGGGTGGAGGGGGGTTAATATGGGGGTCTGTGGAGGGCTATGGGGGTCTATGGGGGGTATGGGTGGTTAATGGGGGTCTATGGGGGGCTATGGGGGGTATATAGGGTCTGTGGGGTGGGGGTCCTAATATGCGGGTCTATGGGGGGTATGGGGTGGGGGAGGCTCTAATATGGGGGTTAATGGGGGTCTATGGGGGTCTATGGGGTGGGGGGGGTCCTAATATGGGGGTTTATGGGGGGATATGGGTTTGAAGGGGATATATAGGGTCTATGGGGGGGGTCCTAATATAGGGGTCTGTGGGGGACTGTGGGGGTCTATGGGGGGTATATAGGGTCTATGGGGTGGGGGGGGGTTAATATGGGGGGCTATGGGGGGGTATGGGCGCTATGGGGTGGGGGGGGTTAATATGGGGGTTAATGGGTGTCTATGGGGGGGTATGGGGGGTTAATGGGGGGCTATGGGGGTCTATGGGGTGTGGGGGGCTTAATATGGGGGTTAGTGGGGGCTTATGGGGCTTAATATGGGGGTTAATGGGGGTCTATGGGGGGCTATGGGGGGTATATAGGGTCTATGGGGTGGGGGAGGTCCTAATATGGGGGGTTAATGGGGGTCTATGGGGGGTATGGGGGTCTATGGGGGGGTATGGGGGGTTAATGGGGGGCTATGGGGAGATATGGGGTGTGGGGGTCCTAATATGGGGGTCTATGGGGTGGGGGAGGCACTAATATGGGGGTCTATGGGGGGTATGGGGGGTATATAGGGTCTATGGGGTTGGGGGGTCCTAATATGGGGGTTAATGGGGGCTTGGGTGGGGGATATGGATTTGAGGGGGGTATATAGGGTCTGTGGGGTGGGGGGGGGTTAATATGGGGGGGGGGGATATGGGTTTGGGGGGGTATATAGGGTCTAGGGGTTGGGGGGGGGTTAATATGGGGGGATATGGGGGGTATATAGGGTCTATGGGGTGGGGGGGGATTAATATGGGGGTTAATGGGGTCTATGGGGTGGGGGGGGTCCTAATATGGGGGTTAATGGGGGCTTATGGGGCTTAATATGGGGGTTAATGGGGGGATATGGGGGGGCTATGGGGTGGGGGGTGGTATATAGGGTCTATGGGGTGGGGGGGGCCCTAATATGGGGTTTAGTGGGGGGAAATGGGGGTCTATGGGGTGGTATGGTGGGTTATAGGGTGGGATATGGGGGGCTATGGGGTGGGGGGGACCCTAATATGGGGGTTAATGGGGGGCTATGGAGGGTTATGGGGGTTTATGGGGTGGGGGGGTCCTAATATGGGGGGGGGCTTAATATGGGGGTTAATGGGGGCTTGGGGGGGGGATGGGGGGACTATGGAGGGATATGGGGTGGGGGGGTCCTAAATGGGGGGGGGGGCTTAATATGGGGGTCTATGGGGGGTATATAGGGTCTATGGGGTCTATGGGGGTCTTAATATGGGGGTTTATGGGGGGGGTATGGGGTGGGGGGGTCTAATATGGGGGTTAATGGGGTGGGGGGGGTCCTAATATGGGGGTTAATGGGGGGGTATGGGGGTCTGTGGGGTGGGGGGGGCCCTAATATGGGGGTTAATGGGGGTCTATGGGGTGGGGTGGGGGGCTAATATGGGGATTAATGGGGGGCTATGGGGGGGGGCTATGGGTTTGGGGGTATATAGGGTCTATGGGGTGGGGGGGTCCCTAATATGGCAGTCTATGGGGGGTATGGGGGTGGGGGGGGGCTCTAATATGGGGGTGTATGGGGGGGGGTCCTAATATGGGGGTTAATGGGGGCTTATGGGGGGGATATGGGGGGCTATGGGGTGGGGGGGTCCTAAATGGTTGGGGGGGGGGCTTAATATGGGGGTTTATGGGGGTCTATGGGGTGGGGTGGGGGCTTAATATGGGGGTTAATGGGGGCTTATGGGGGGGATATGGGGGGTCTATGGGGTGGGGGGGTCCTAATATGTGGGGGGGGGGTTAATATGGGGGTTAATGGGGAGGTATGGGGGTTAATGGGGTGGGGGGGGGGCCTAATATGGGGGTTAATGGGAGCTTATGGGGGGGATATGGGGGTCTATGGGGTGGGGGGCTTAATATGGGGGTCTATGGGGGTCTATGGGGGGGGGGGCCTAATATGGGGGTTATGCGGGCTTATGGGGGTCTATGGGGTGAGGGGGGCTTAATATGGGGGTCTATGGGGGGTATGTGGTGGGGGGGCTAATATGGGGGTCTGTGGGGGGGTATGGGGGGGATATGGGTTTTGGGGGGGTATATAGGGTCTATGGGGTGGGGGGGTCCCTAATATGGCAGTCTATGGGGGGGTATGGGGTGGGGGGGGGCTCTAATATGGGGGTGTATGGGGGGGGGGTTCTAAATGGGGGTTAATGGGGGCTTATGGGGGGGATATGGGGGGCTATGGGGTGGGGGGGTCCTAAATGGTTGGGGGGGGGGCTTAATATGGGGGTTTATGGGGGTCTATGGGGTGGGGTGGGGGCTTAATATGGGGGTTAATGGGGGCTTATGGGGGGGATATGGGGGGGTCTATGGGGTGGGGGGTCCTAATATGTGGGGGGGGGGTTAATATGGGGGTTAATGGGGGCTTATGGGGGGGATATGGGGGTCTATGGGGTGGGGTGGGGGCTAATATGAGGGTTAATGGGGGTTAATGGGGGGTTATGGGGGGCTATGGGGGAGGTTATATTGGTTGAGGGGGGGGACCAAAGGATTTCAATGGGGCAGGGCGGAGTTATGGGGCAGGGCTGACCCCCATCCCTTAATTAACCCCCCCCTAATTAACACCCCATCCCCCTAATTAACTAATTAACCCCCCCCCCCCCCCCCCCCCTCATAGACGCTGTTCCGTAGCCCGGATGAGTCGTGGCAGCTTTATACATCAGCCAGAGCCCCGGATGGGAAATGCGTGTGTACCGCGGTCATCCCCACTAGGGGGCGCTGTGACAACGACGGCAGCGCCGCCAGGTTGAGGCTGCTGAGCGAGAGGGTGAGGGGGAAAACACGGAACGGAGTTTGATGGGGGGTGGGAATGGGATGGGGGGGTTAAAATGGGATGGGATGGGATATTATGGGATATTATGGGGTGGGATGGGATGGGATGGGATGGATGGGATGGGATGGGATGGATGGGATGGGATGGGATGGGATGGATGGGATGGGATGGGATGGATGGGATGGATGGGATGGGATGGGATGGGATGGATGGGATGGGATGGGATGGGATGGGATGGGATGGATGGGATGGGATGGGATGGGATGGGATGGGATGGATGGGATGGATGGGATGGGATGGATGGGATGGGATGGGATGGGATGGATGGGATGGGATGGGATGGATGGGATGGGATGGGATGGATGGGATGGATGGGATGGGATGGGATGGGATGGGATGGATGGGATGGGATGGGATGGGATGGATGGGATGGGATGGGATGGGATGGGATATTATGGGATGGAATGGGATGGATGGGATGGGATATTATGGGATGGGATATTATGGGATGGGATGGGATATTATGGGATGGGATATTATGGGATGGAATGGGATGGATGGAATGGGATGGGATGGATGGGATGGGATGGATGGGATGGGATGGATGGGATGGATGGGATGGGATGGAATGGGATATTATGGGATGGGATATTATGGGATGGGATATTATGGGATGGAATGGGATGGATGGGATGGGATGGGATATTATGGGATGTCATGGGATATTATGGGATGGAATGGGATATTATGGGATGGAATGGGATATTATGGGATATTATGGGATGGGATATTATGGGATGGGATATTATGGGATGGAATGGGATGGATGGGATGGGATGGGTGGATGGATGGGATGGATGGGAGGATGGATGGGGATGGGATGGGAATGGGATGGATGGGATGGGATGGAATATTATGGGGTATTATGGGATGGGATGGGATATTATGGGATGGGATGGGATGGATGGAATGGGATGGGATATTATGGGATGGATGGGATATTATGGGATGGGATGGATGGATGGGATATTATGGGATGGGGGATGGGATGGGATGGGGCTTATAGGGATGGATGGGATGGGATATTATGGGATGGAATGGGATGGATTGGGATATGTATGGGATATTATGGGATGGATGGATATTATGGGATGGAATGGGATATTATGGGATGGACATGGGATATATGGGATGTTATGGGATGGGATGGGATGGGATGGATTGGGATGAACTGGTATGGGATGGAAATGGGCTGGGATATAATGGGATATAATGGATGGGATGGATTGGATGGGATGATTATGGGATGGGATATTATGGGATGGAATGGGATGGATGGAATGGATATTATGGGATGCAATCGGGCATGGCATGAATGGGATAATTTATGGCTGGGATGATGGATGGGATGGGATATTATGGATGGGATGGATGGGATATTATGGGATGGAATGTCTATGTCATGGGATATTATGGGATGGGATGGGATATTATGGGATGGGATGGGATATTATGGCATGTCATGGGATATTATGGGATGGAATGGGATATTAGGGATGGCATGGGATGGAATGGATGGGATGGGATGGGATGGACTGGGCTAAAGCTCATAGAAATGTGGGATTTCAAGTGTCCTGGACAAACACAGAACCATAGGGCTGCATTGTAAAGGTCCTGTAAGCTCACAGCCCATCCCCATTAATCCCCGGTCAGGTTCAGAACGTGTCTCAGTCCGTGGAGGTGTTGGATCTACGCACCGAGCGGGACCTGCAGTACGTGCGGAGCAGCGCCGCGCTATTGGACGGGATCGAGGCCCAGCTCAGCGCTGCCCAGACACAAAGGGGGCTGAGCACAAAGGGATTCCAGGTGGGGGGGGGGGCGTTAACGAGCTCGGCTTCGTTAAGGTCACACCCCACTCATTAAGCCTATCTAATTAATTAACCCTAATTAATTAACCCTATCTAATTAACCCCCCAGGACCTCCAGCAGCGCATGTCCCTGCTGCGCCCCCTGCCCCCTGTATTGTCCCAATACCGCATGGACGCCCCCTCCCCCCCTCATTAACCCTATCTAAGTAACCCCCCCCCCCCCTCATTAACCCTAATTAATTAACCCTAATTAACCCAATCTAATTAACCCCCCCAGGACCTCCAGCAGCGCATGTCCCTGCTGCGCCCCCTGCCCCCTGTTCTCTCCCAATACCGCATGGACGCCCCCTACCCCCCTCATTAACCCCCCCTAATTAACCCTATCTAATTAATTAACCCTATCTAATTAACCCTAATTAATTAACCCAATCTAATTAACCCCCCCAGGACCTCCAGCAGCGCATGTCCCTGCTGCGCCCCCTGCCCCCTGTATTGTCCCAATACCGCATGGACGCCCCCTACCCCCCTCATTAGCCCTATCTAAGTAACTCCCCCCCTCATTAACCCTAATTAATTAACCCTAATTAACCCAATCTAATTAACCCCCCAGGATTTCCAGCAGCGCATGTCCCTGCTGCGCCCCCTGCCCCCTGTTCTCTCCCAATACCGCATGGACGCCCCCTACCCCCCTCATTAACCCCCCCTCATTAACCCTATCTAATTAATTAACCCTAATTAATTAACCCCATCTAATTAACCCCCCCAGGACCTCCAGCAGCGCATGTCCCTGCTGCGCCCCCTGCCCCCTGTACTGTCCCAATACCGCATGGACGCCCATCATTATAACCCCCCCCTTCCTCCTCATTAACCCTAATTAACCCTATCTAATTAATTAACCCTAATTAACCTCATCTAATTAA
>NW_028189014.1:172051-226178 GCF_054131305.1 Coturnix japonica | reverse complement strand
CCCCATATACTCCCTATTTACCCCCCATATACCCCCCTAAACCCCCCCTAGACCCCCATATACCCCCCTAAACCCCCATATACCCCCTTTAAACCCCCTTTAAACCCACCTCCAATGTCACGGGGTCCAGCCGACTCAACACGATGTTCCCAGCCTTCTGGTTGCTGGTATACACAGCCCACAGCCCCCCATACCCCCTTAAACCCCCTCTTAAACCCCCTTAAACCCCCTTAAAACCGTTCTAATCCCCCTATATCCCCCTCCTTCCCCCTTAAACCCCCCCTAAGCCCCCTTAAACCCCTCTAACGCCCCCATATTCCCCTTAAGCCCCCCATATCCCCCCCTTTACCCCTCCTAAACCCCCTTTAAACCCCCTAAAGCCCCTCTAACCCCCCCTTATCCCCCCTAAGACCCCTATATCCCTTCCTTACCCCTTAAACCCCCCTTAACCCCCTAAACCCCCCCTTAAACTCCCCTAAGCCCCTCATATCCCCCCCTAAGACCCCATATCTCCCCCCAAATCCCCCCTAAACCTCCATATCCCCCCTATTTACCCCCCCTAGACCCCCATATACCCCCTATTTACCCCCCATATCCCCCCCTTTAAACCCACCTCCAAGGTCACCGGGTCCAGCCCACTCAACACGATGTTCCCAGCCTTCTGGTTGCTGGTATACACAGCCACAGCCCCCCATACCCCCTTAAACCCCCTCTTAAACCCCCCTTAAACACGTTCTAAGTCCCCTATATCCCCCCCCTTCCCCCTTAAACCCCCCTAAAGCCCCTCTAACGCCCCCATATTCCCCCTTAAGCCCCCCATATCCCCCCCTTAACCCCTCCTAAACCCCCTCCAACCCCTTAAACCCCCCTTAAACTCACATTAAACCTCCTTAAACCCCCCAAATCCCCCCTAAACCCCCATATACCCCCTATTTACCCCCATATCCCCCCTAAACCCCCTATTTACCCCCCATATCCCCCCTAAACCCCCATATACCCCCTTTTTACCCCCCAAATCCCCCCTAAACACCCATATCCCCCTATTTACCCCCCATATACCCCCTATTTACCCCCCATATCCCCCCCCTTTAAACCCACCTCCAATGTCACGGGGTCCAGCCGACTCAACACGATGTTCCCAGCCTTCTGGTTGCTGGTATACACAGCCCAAAGCCCCCCTTCATCAGCCATCAGGTCGATATCCGAATACCCCCCCCCACGAATAAGGGAAGGTATTATTATATCCAGCCCCTGGGAGGCTCCTTTGGGCCACGACGCTTCTGGATCCTAAATGGTACCGGACCGCCATGTTGCTTTGATACTTGTTGTAGTATAAAGATCCATTATAAACTACGTGACCGGTTCCGGCCCACGGTTGTGGGAGAAGATGTTGAATGAAGTTTTGACCCGATGCGAAATCATGAATGGAACGAAACTCCAAGACTCGGCGACCGCGGGAATAACCGTCCATGAACCACACCTGATTGGTTGAAAGGGGGGGGTCACGTGACTTGGGGGTATATTATGAATGGGGGGGTTGGGGTCATGTGACTTGGTCTATGAATGGGGGGGTTGGGGTCATGTGACTTGGTCTATGAATGGGGGGGTTGGGGTCATGTGACTTGGGGGTATACTATGAATGGGAGGGTTGGGGTCATGTGACTTGGGGGTAGACTATGAATGGGGGGTTGGGGTCATGTGACTTGGGGGTATATTATGAATGGGGGGGTTGGGGTCATGTGACTTGGTGGTATATTATGAATGGGGGGGTTGGGGTCATGTGACTTGGGGGTATACTATGAATGGGGGGGTTGGGGTCATGTGACTTGGGGGTATACTATGAATGGGGGGGTTGGGGTCATGTGACTTGGGGGTAGACTATGAATGAGGGGGTTGGGGTCATGTGACTTGGGGGTAGACTATGAATGGGGGGGGTTGGGGTCATGTGACTTGGGGGTATATTATGAATGGGAGGGGGTTGGGGTCATGTGACTTGGGGGTATACTATGAATGGGGGGGTTGGGGTCATGTGACTTGGGGTAGACTATGAATGGGGGGTTGGGGTCATGTGACTTGGGGGTAGACTATGAATGGGGGGTTGGGGTCATGTGACTTGGGGGTAGACTATGAATGGGGGGGTTGGGGTCATGTGACTTGGGGGTATACTATGAATGGGGGGGTTGGGGTCATGTGACTTGGTCTATGAATGGGGGGTTGGGGTCATGTGACTTGGTGGTATATTATGAATGGGGGAGTTGGGGTCATGTGACTTGGGGGTATATTATGAATGGGGGGTTGGGGTCATGTGACTTGGGGGTATATTATGAATGAGGGGGTTGGGGTCATGTGACTTGGTGGTATATTATGAATGAGGGGGTTGGGGTCATGTGACTTGGGGGTATATTATGAATGGGGGGGGTTGGGGTCATGTGACTTGGGGGTATATTATGAATGGGGGGGTTGGGGTCATGTGACTTGGGGGTATATTATGAATGGGGGGGTTGGGGTCATGTGACTTGGGGGTATATTATGAATGGGGGGGTTGGAGTCATGTGACTTGGTGGTATACTATGAATGGGGGTCTCCCCATTCATATACGGTCTCCCTATGGGGTTTCCCTATGGGGTTTCTCTATGGGGTTTCCCTATGGGATGTCTATGGGGTGTCCCTATGGGATTTCCCTATGGGGTTCCCCTATGGGGTCTCCCTATGGGGTTTCCCTATGGAGTGTTCCTATAGGTGTCCCTATGGGGTATCCCTATGGGGTTTCTCTATGGGGTCTCCCTATGGGTTGTCCCTATGGGATGTCCCTATGGGGTATCCCTATGGGATGTCCCTATTGGGTCTCCCTATGGGGTTTCCATATGGGGTTTCTCTATGGGGTCTCCCTATGGGTTGTCCCTATGGGGTTTCTCTATGGGGTGTCCCTATGGGGTTTCTCTATGGGGTCTCCCTATGAGGTTTCTCTATTGGGTTTCTCTATGGGGTCTCCCTATGGGGTTTCTCTATGGGGTTTCCCTATGGGATGTCTATGGGGTGTCCCTATGGGATTTCCCTATGGGGTTCCCCTATGGGGTCTCCCTATGGGGTGTCCCTATGGGGTGTCCCTATGGAGTGTCCCTATGGGGTTTCTCTATGGGATGTCTCTAAGGGGTCTCTATGGGGTATCCCTATGGGGTTTCCCTATGGGGTCTCTCTATGGGGTTTCCCTATGGGATGTCTATGGGGTGTCCCTAAGGATTTCCCTATGGGGTTTCCCTATGGGGTCTCCCTATGGGTTTCCCTATGGGGTCTCCCTATGGGTTGTCCCTATGGGTTGTCCCTATGGGGTGTCTCTATGGGGTTTCTCTATGGGGTTTCTCTATGGGGTGTCCCTATGGGGTCTCCCTATGGGGTCTCCCTATGGGGTTTCCCTATGGGGTGCCCCCCATCTCACCCTGCTGTCACTGCTGGGCATCACAGCGTCCGTCATCCAGGACCCGAATCGAGACCCCGAAGCTCTGATGGTGATGGGGGGCACTGACCCCCGTCAGCCGCCCACAGCCTGAGTTGGGGGGGGGGCGTTATAAAGGGGGGGCAGTGAGACCCCCCCGAGACCCCCAAGTCCTCCAAGCCCACCCCACAGGACCCAAATCCCCCCTAAGACCCCCTCAGTCCCACTCCAACCCCCCTAAGACCCCCTGAAACTCCCCCAAACCCCCTCAAGACCCCCTCAAACTCCTCAACCCCCCCAAGACCCTCTCAGCCTCCCCCCAAGACCCCCTTCAAGCCCCTCAACCCCCCCCAAGACCCCTTCAAACCCACCCAAGACCCCCTCAAACCCCCCAAGACCCCCCTAACCCCCCCCAAACCCCCTCAAAACCCCTTCAAGACCCCCTTAAAACACATCAACCCCCCCCAAAACCCCCTCAAACCCCCCCAAAGACCCCCAAGCCCCCCCAAGACCCCTTGAAACCCCCCCAAGACCCCCCAAGCCCCCCCAAGACCCCCTTGAACCCCCCCAAAGCCCCCCCTAACTCCCCCCAAACCCCCTCAAACTCCCTTAAGACCCCTCAGACCCCCCCAAGACCCCCTCAAACCTCCCCCAAAGCCACCCAAGACCCCCTCAAACCCCTCCCAAACCCACCCTCCCCACCCAAATCCCCCCCAAGACCCCCCTCAAACCCCCTCAGACTCCCCCCAGCCCCTCCAAGACCCCCTCGAACCCCCCCAAGACCCCCTCAAACCCTCTTAAGACCACCCACCCCCAACCAAAGCCCCCCAAGACCCCTTGAAACCCCCTTAAGACCCCTTGAAACCCCCCCAAGACCCCCCCAAACCCCCTCAAGACCCCCCAGCCCCCCCAAGACCCCTTCAAGACCCTTCAACCAACCCCAAAAGCCCCTCAAAGCCCCCCAATGCCCCACAAGACCCCTTGAAACCCCCCCAAGACCCCCTCAAACCCCCTTAAGACCCCTTGAAACCCCCCCAAGACCCCTTGAAACCCCCCCAAGACCCCCTCAAACCCCCCAAGACCCCCTCAAACCCCCTTAAGACCCCTTGAAACCCCCCCAAGACCCCTTGAAACCCCACCAAGACCCCTTGAAACCCCCTCAAGACACCTTGAGACCCCCTGAAGACCCCTTGAAACCACCCCAAGACCCCTTGAAACCCCCCAAAGACCCCCTCAAACCCCCTTAAGACCCCATCAAACCCCCCCAAAGCCCCCCAAGACCCCTTGAAACCCCCCCAAGACCCCCCAAGCCCCCCCAAGACCCCCTCGAACCCCCCCAAATCCCACCCTAACTCCCCCCAAACCCCCTCAAACCCCCTTAAGACCCCATCAAACCCCCCCAAAGCCCCCCAAGACCCCTTGAAACCCCCCCAAGACCCCCTCAAACCCCCTTAAGACACCTCAATCCCCCCCGAAGCCCCCCAAGACCCCCTCAAGAGCCCTTGAAACCCCCCCCCAAAGCCCCCCAAGACCCCTTGAAAGCCCCCCCAACTCCCCCCAAAGCCCCCAAAGACCCCCCTAATACCCTCAAGACCCCTTGAAACCCCCCCAAGACCCCCTGAAACCCCCCCAAGACCCCTTGAAACCCCCCCAAGACCCCCCAAGCCCCCCCAAGACCCCCTCGAACCCCTCCCAAACCCACCCTACCCACCCAAATCCCCCCCAAGACCCCCCTCAAACCCCCTCAGACTCCCCCCAGCCCCTCCAAGACCCCCTCGAACCCCCTCAAGACCCCATTAAACCCCCTTAAGATCCCTCAGACCCCCCCAAGACCCCCAAAAGCCCCCCCAAAGCCCCCCAAGACCCCCTCAAGACCCCTTGAAACCCCCCCAAATACCCCCAAGACCCCTTCAAACCCCCCCAAAGCCCCCACAAGACCCCCCCTAGCCCCCCCAAAACCCCCTCAACCCCCCCCCAAAGGCCCCAAAGGCCCCCCAAGACCCCTCAAAACCCCCCCAAAATGCCCCCAAACACCCTTAAAACCCCCCCCGAAGCCCCCCTACCCACCCAACTTGTGCATGCATCTCTGCAGCCTCCCCTCCAGCATCTCCAGGCGCTGCCTGAGCTCCTCGTATCCATAAGCTCCAACGTCGCTCCTTAAAGCTGCCAGGACCTGGGAGAGCTGCCTCAGCTCCAACCTGAGCTCAGCGATACGGCGGGCGTCCATGCGGTATTGGGACAGTACAGGGGGCAGGGGGCGCAGCAGGGACATGCGCTGCTGGAGGTCCTGGGGGGTTAATTAGATTGGGTTAATTAATTAGGGTTAATTAATTAGATAGGGTTAATGAGGGGGGGTAGGGGGCGTCCATGCGGTATTGGGAGAGAACAGGGGGCAGGGGGCGCAGCAGGGACATGCGCTGCTGGAGGTCCTGGGGGGTTAATTAGATTGGGTTAATTAATTAGGGTTAATTAGGGTTAATGAGGAGGAAGGGGGGGGTAATAGGGCTAATGAGGGGGGTAGGGGGCGTCCATGCGGTATTGGGACAATACAGGGGGCAGGGGGCGCAGCAGGGACATGCGCTGCTGGAGGTCCTGGGGGGTTAATTAGATAAGGTTAATTAATTAGGGTTAATTAATTAGGGTTAATGAGGTGGGGGGGGGTTAGATAGGGTTAATGAGGGGGGGTAGGGGGCGTCCATGCGGTATTGGGACAATACAGGGGGCAGGGGGCGCAGCAGGGACATGCGCTGCTGGAGGTCCTGGGGGGTTAATTAAATAGGGTTAATTAGGGTTAATTAATTAGGGTTAATGAGGTGGGGGGGGTGGGTTAATTAGGGTTAATGACGGGCGTCCATGCGGTATTGGGACAGTACAGGGGGCAGGGGGCGCAGCAGGGACATGCGCTGCTGGAGGTCCTGGGGGGTTAATTAGATTGGGTTAATTAATTAGGGTTAATTAATTAGATAGGGTTAATGAGGGGGGGTTAATGAGGGGGGGTAGGGGGCGTCCATGCGGTATTGGGACAATACAGGGGGCGGGGGGCGCAGCAGGGACATGCGCTGCTGGAGGTCCTGGGGGGGTTAATTAGATTGGGTTAATTAATTAGGGTTAATTAATTAGATAGGGTTAATTAGGGTTAATGAGGAGGAAGGGGGGGGTTATAATGATGGGTGTCCATGCGGTATTGGGACAGTACAGGGGGCAGGGGGCGCAGCAGGGACATGCGCTGCTGGAGGTCCTGGGGGGTTAATTAGATTGGGTTAATTAATTAGGGTTAATTAATTAGGGTTAATGAGGTGGGGGGGGGGGTAGATAGGGTTAATGAGGGGGGGTTAATGAGAGGGGTAGGGGGCGTCCATGCGGTATTGGGACAATACAGGGGGCAGGGGGCGCAGCAGGGACATGCGCTGCTGGAGGTCCTGGGGGAGTTAATTAGATTGGGTTAATTAATTAGGGTTAATTAATTAGGGTTAATGAGGTGGGGGGGGGGGGGTTAATTAGGGTTAATGGCGGGCGTCCATGCGGTATTGGGACAGTACAGGGGGCAGGGGGCGCAGCAGGGACATGCGCTGCTGGAGGTCCTGGAGGGGTTAATTAGATTGGGTTAATTAGGGTTAATTAATTAGGGTTAATGAGGTGGGGGGGGGGGGTAGATAGGGTTAATGAGGGGGGTAGGGGGCGTCCATGTGGTATTGGGACAGTACAGGGGGCAGGGGGCGCAGCAGGGACATGCGCTGCTGGAGGTCCTGGGGGGGTTAATTAGATGGGGTTAATTAATTAGGGTTAATTAATTAGGGTTAATGAGGTGAGGGGGGGGTACTTAGATAGGGTTAATGAGGGGGGTAGGGGGCATCCATGCGGTATTGGGAGAGAACAGGGGGCAGGGGGCGCAGCAGGGACATGCGCTGCTGGAGGTCCTGGGGTGGTTAATTAGATTGGGTTAATTAATTAGGGTTAATTAATTAGGGTTAATGAAGTGTGTGTGGGGGGTTAATTAGGGTTAATGACGGGCGTCCATGCGGTATTGGGACAGTACAGGGGGCAGGGGGCACAGCAGGGACATGCGCTGCTGGAGGTCCTGGGGGGGTTAATTAGATTGGGTTAATTAATTAGGGTTAATTAATTAGATAGTTAATTAGGGTTAATGAGGAGGAAGGGGGGGGTTATAATGATGGGCGTCCATGCGGTATTGGGACAGTACAGGGGGCAGGGGGCGCAGCAGGGACATGCGCTGCTGGAGGTCCTGGGGGGTTAATTAGATGGGGTTAATTAGGGTTAATTAATTAGATAGGGTTAATGAGGGGGGGTTAATGAGGGGGGTAGGGGGTGTCCATGCGGTATTGGGAGAGAACAGGGGGCAGGGGGCGCAGCAGGGACATGCGCTGCTGGAGGTCCTGGGGGAGTTAATTAGATTGGGTTAATTAATTAGGGTTAATTAGGGTTAATGAGGAGGTAGGGGGGGGTAGATAGGGTTAATGAGGGGGGTAGGGGGCGTCCATGCGGTATTGGGACAGTACAGGGGGCAGAGGGCGCAGCAGGGACATGCGCTGCTGGAGGTCCTGGGGGGTTAATTAGATTGGGTTAATTAGGGTTAATTAATTAGATAGGGTTAATTAGATAGGGTTAATGAGGGGGGGTAGGGGGCGTCCATGCGGTATTGGGAGAGAACAGGGGGCAGGGGGCGCAGCAGGGACATGCGCTGCTGGAGGTCCTTGGGGGTTAATTAGATTGGGTTAATTAGGGTTAATTAATTAGGCTTAATGAGCGGGATGTGACCTTAACGAAGCCAAGCTCGTTAACGCCCCCCCCCCCCCACCTGGAATCCCTTTGTGCTCAGCCCCCTTTGTGTCTGGGCAGCGCTGAGCTGGGCCTCGATGCCGTCCAATAGCGCGGCGCTGCTCCGCACGTACTGCAGGTCCCGCTCGGTGCGTAGATCCAACACCTCCACGGACTGAGACACGTTCTGAACCTGACCCGGGATTAATGGGGATGGGCTGTGAGCTTACAGGACCTTTGCAATGCAACTCTATGGCTCTATAACCTTCCAGGACCCTTTAAATCCCATCACAAGGTTCTGTGATCTTCCAGGACCCTTCCAATCCCACCTTCCTGTGACCTTCCAGGACCTTATCAACCCAACCCTGGGTTCTGTGATCTTCCAGGACCCTTTAAATCCCGTCTTTCTGTGATCTTCCAGGACCTTTTCAACCCAACCCCATAGCTCTGTGATCTTCCAGGACCCTTCCAATCCCATCACAAGGTTCTGTGATCTTCCAGGACCTTTTCAACCCAACCCCATGGCTCTCTGACCTTTCAGGACCCTTCCAATCCCATCTTAAGACTCTGTGATCTTCCAGGACCCTTCCAACCCAACCCCATGGCTCTATAACCTTCAAGGACCCACCCAATCCCATGGGTCTGTGATCTTCCAGGACCTTTTCAATCCACCCCCTCATTCTGTGATCTTCCAGGACCTTTTCAATGCAGCCCTATGGCTCTGTGATCTTCCAGGACCCTTCCAATCCCAACCCTATAGCTCTGTGAGCTTACAGGACCTTTGCAATGCAACTCTATGGCTCTATAACCTTCCAGGACCCTTTAAATCCCATCACAAGGTTCTGTGACCTTCCAGGACCCTTCGAATCCCATCACGTCATTCTGTGATCTTCCAGGACCTTCTCAACCCAATCCCATCATGTAGTTCTGTGATCTTCCAGGACCTTTTCAACTCAACCCTATAGCTCTGTGACCTTCCAGGACCCTTCCAATCCCACCTTCCTGTGATCTTCCAGGACCTTTTCAACCCAACTCCATTCTGTGATCTTCCAGGACCTTTTCAACTCTACCCTATAGCTCTGTGACCTTCCAGGACCATTCCAATCCCAACCAGTGATCTTCCAGGACCCTTCCAATCCCACTTTCCTGTGACCTTCTGGGACCTTCTCAACCCAATCCTATAGCTCTGTGATCTTCCAGGACCTTTTCAATGCAGCCCTATGGCTCTGTGATCTTCCAGGACCCTTCCAATCCCAACCCTATAGCTCTGTGATCTTCCAGGACCTTTTCAACCCAACACCATACCTCTATAACCTTCCAGGACCCTTCCAACCCAACCCCATGGCTCTATAACCTTCAAGGACCTTTTCAATCCACCCCCTCATTCTGTGATCTTTCAGGACCTTTTCAATCCACCCCCTCATTCTGTGATCTTTCAGGACCTTTTCAACCCAACCCTATAGCTCTGTGATCTTCCAGGACCCTTCCAATCCCATCCCGTGGTTCTGTGATCTTCCAGGACCTTTTCAATCCCAATCCTATAGCTCTGTGATCTTCCAGGACCTTTTCAATGCAGCCCTATGGCTCTGTGATCTTCCAGGACCCTTCCAATCCCAACCCTATAGTTCTGTGATCTTCCAGGACCTTTTCAACCCAACCCCATACCTCTATAACCTTCCAGGACCCTTCCAACCCAACCCTATAGCTCTATAACCTCCCAGGACCCTTTAAACCCCACTTTTCTGTGATCTTCCAGGACCTTTTCAATCCAACCCCATGGCTCTATAACCTTCAAGGACCCTTCCAATCCCAACTTGTGACCTTCCAGGACCTTTTCAACCTAACCCTATAGCTCTATAACCTTCCAGGACCCTTCCAATCCCATCTCAAGACTCTGTGACCTTCCAGGACCTTTTCAACCCAGCCCTATAGCTCTGTGATCTTCCAGGACCTTTACAATGCCATCCCACGACTCTGTGATCTTCCAGGACCCACCCAATCCCACCCCATGGTTCTGTGACCTTCCAGGACCTTTTCAACCCAACCCTATAGCTCTATAACCTTCCAGGACCCTTCCAATCCCAACCCGTGATCTTCCAGGACCCTTCCAATCCCATCACAGGGTTCTGTGATCTTCCAGGACCTTTCCAACCCAACCCCATGGCTCTATAACCTTCCAGGACCCTTTAAATCCCATCCCACGACTCTGTGATCTTCCAGGACCCTTCCAATCCCAACCTGTGATCTTCCAGGACCTTTTCAATGCAGTCCTATGGCTCTGTAACCTTCCAGGACCTTTTCAACCCAACCCTATAGCTCTGTGATCTTCCAGGACCTTTACAATCCCATCCCAAGACTCTGTGATCTTCCAGGACCCACCCAATCCCATCCCGTGGTTCTGTGATCTTCCAGGACCTTTCCAACCCAACCCTCCTATTCCATCCCAATCCATTCCATCCCAATCCATTCCATCCCAATCCATTCCATCCCAATCCATTCCATCCCAATCCATTCCATCCCATCCCAATCCATTCCATCCCATCCCAATCCATTCCATCCCAATCCATTCCATCCCAATCCATTCCATCCCAATCCATTCCATTCCATCCCATCCCACGCCCCCATCAAACTCCGTTCCGTGTTTTCCCCCTCACCCTCTCGCTCAGCAGCCTCAGTCTGGCGGCGCTGCCGTCGTTGTCACAGCGCCCCCTAGTGGGGATGACCGCGGTACACACGCATTTCCCATCCGGGGCTCTGGCTGATGTATAAAGCTGCCACGACTCATCCGGGCTACGGAACAACGTCTATGGGGGGGGGGGGTGTGTTAATTAGTTAATTAGGGGGATGGGGTGTTAATTAGGGGGGGGTTAATTAAGGGATAGGGGTCAGCCCTGCCCCATAACTCCGCCCTGCCCCATTGAAATCCTTTGGGTCCCCCCCCAGCCAATATAACCTCCCCCATAGCCCCCCATAACCCCCCATTAACCCCCATATTAAGCCCCCACCCCACCTCATAGACCCCCATATCCCCCCCATAAGCCCCCATTAACCCCCATATTCGGACACCCCCCACCCCATAGCCCCCCATATCCCCCCCATAAGCCCCCCTTAACCCCCATATTAGGCCCCCCCCCACCCCATAGCCCCCCCATACCTCCCCATTAACCCCCATATTAACCCCCACCCCACATATTAGGACCCCCCCACCCCATAGACCCCCCATATCCCCCCCACAAGCCCCCATTAACCCCCATATTAGGACCCCCCCTACACCCCATAGACCCCCATAAACCCCCATATTAAGCCCTCCCCCCACCATTTAGGATCCCCCCCACCCCATAGCCCCCCATATCCCCCCCATAAGCCCCCATTAACCCCCATATTAGGACCCCCCCCCCATAGACCCCCATTAACCCCCATATTAAGCCCCCCCCCACCATTTAGGACCCCCCCCACCCCATAGCCCCCCACGTCCCCCCCATAAGCCCCCATTAACCCCCATATTAGGACCCCCCCCCATAGGCCCTATATACCCCCCCCAAACCCATACCCCCCCCCATACCTCCGCATTAAACCCCATATTAGGACCCCATAGACCCCCATAGACCCCCATAGCCCCCCATTAACCCCCATATTAAGCCCCCACCCCACCCCATAGACCCCCATAAACCCCCATATTAAGCCCCCCTCCCCACCATTTAGGACCCCCCCACCCCATAGCCCCCCATATCCCCCCCATAAGCCCCCATTAACCCCCATATTAGGACCCCCCCCCCCATAGACCCCCATATTAGGGACCCCCCCACCCCATAGACCCTATATACCCCCCCAAAACCCATAGCCCCCCCCATACCCCCCCATAGACCCCCATATTAGCCCCCCCACCACATACCCCCCCATAGACCCCCATATTAAGCCCCCCTCACCCCATAAACCCCCATATTCCCCCATTAACCCCCATATTAGGACCCCCCCCCCCATAGACCCCCACAGACCCCCATATTAAGCCCCCACCCCACCCCATAGACCCCCATATCCCCCCCATAAGCCCCCATTAACCCCCATATTAGGCCCCCCCCCACCCCATAGCCCCCCCATACCTTCCCATTAACCCCCATATTAACCCCCCCCCACATATTAGGACCCCCCCCACCCCATAGACCCCCCATATCCTCCCCATAAGCCCCCATTAACCCCCATATTAGGCCCCCCCCCACCCCATAGCCCCCCCATACCTCCCCATTAACCCCCATATTAACCCCCCCCCCACATATTAGGACCTCCCCACCCCATAGACCCCCCATATCCCCCCCATAAGCCCCCATTAACCCCCATATTAGCCCCCCCCACACCCCATAGACCCCCATAAACCCCCATATTAAGTCCCCCCCCCACCATTTAGGATCCCCCCCACCCCATAGCCCCCCATACTCCCCCCATACCCCCCCCCTTAACCCCCATATTAGGGACCCCCACCCCATAAACCCTATATAACCCCCCCCACCCCATAGACCCCCATATTCCCCCCATACCACCCCCCAAGCCCCCATTTAACCCCCATATTAGAGCCCCCAACCCCATACCCCTTCATAGACCCCCATTAATCCCCATTTTAAGCCCCCCCCACCCCATACCCCCCCATAGACCCCCATATTAAGCCCCCCTCACCCCATAGACCCCATATTCCCCATTAACCCCCATATTAGCCCCCCCACCCCATACCACCCCATAGACCCCCATATTAAGCCCCCCCACCCCATAGACCCCCATACCCCCCCATTAACCCCCATATTAGAGCCCCCCCACCCCATAGACCCCCATATCCTCCCCATAACTCCCCATTAACACCTATATTAGCCCCCACCCCACCCCATAGACCTCCATAAACCCCCATATTAAGCCCCCCTCCCCACCATTTAGGACCCCCCCACCCCATATCCCCCCATATCCCCCCCACAAGCCCCCATTAACCCCCATATTAGGACCCCCCCCCATAGACCCCCATATTAGAGCCCCCCCCACCCCATACCCCCCCATAGACTGCCATATTAGGGACCCCCCCACCCCATAGACCCTATATACCCCCCTATAACTCCCATATCCCCCCCATAAGCCCCCATTAACCCCCATATTAGGACCCCCCCACACCCCATAGACCCCCACATCCCACCCTATAACCCCCCCACACACCATAACCCCCCCCCACCCCATAGCCCCACATACCCCCGAATTAACCCCCATATTAGGACCCCCCCACCCCATAAACCCCCATAGCCCCCCATAAGCCCCCATTAACCCCCATATTAGGACCCCCCCACCCCACAGACCCTATATACCCCCCATAGACCCCCATATCCCCCCATATTAACCCCCCCCACCCCATAGACCCTATATACCCCCCCAAACCCATATCCCCCCCCCAAGCCCCCATTAACCCCCATATTAGGACCCCCCCACCCCACAGACCCCCATATCCCCCCATTAACCCCCCATAACCCCCCCCAAGCCCCCATTAACCCCCATATTAGGACCCCCCCCACCCCATAGACCCCATTAACCCCCATATTAAGCCCCCCCCACCCCACAGACCCTATATACCCCCCATAGACCCCCATATCCCCCCATAGACCCCCATATTAACCCCCCCCACCCCATAGACCCTATATACCCCCCCAAACCCATATCCCCCCCCCAAGCCCCCATTAACCCCCATATTAGGACCCCCCCACCCCACAGACCCCCATATCCCCCCATTAACCCCCCATAACCCCCCCCAAGCCCCCATTAACCCCCATATTAGGACTCCCCCCACCCCATAGACCCTATATACCCCCCACAGACCCCCATACTCCCCCATTAACCCCCATATTAGTGCCCCCCCACCCCATAGACCCCCATTAACCCCCATATTAGGACCCCCCCACCCCATACCCCCCCATAGACCCCCATATTAACACCCCCCCACCCCATAGACCCTATATACACCCCATAGACCCCCATAGACCCCCATATCCCCCCATTAACCCCCATATTAACCCCCCCCCACCCCATAGACCCTATATACCCCCCCTAGACCCCCATACCCCCCCATTAACCCCCACATAAAGACCCCCCCACCCCATAGACCCCCATACCCCCCTTTACCCCCCATTAACCCCCATATTAGGACCCCCCCACCCCATAGATTCCCATACACCCCCATTAACCCCCATATTAAGACCCCCCCACCCCATAGACCCTATATACCCCCCATAGACCCCCATACCCCCCCATTAACCCCCACATAAAGACCCCCCCCACCCCATAGCCCCCCATACCCCCCCTTTACCCCCCATTAACCCCCATATTAGGACCCCCCCACCCCATAGACCCCCATTAACCCCCATATTAGGACCCCCCCACCCCATACCCCCCCATAGACCCCCATATTAACCCCCCCACACCCCATAGACCCTATGTACCCGCCCCAAACCCATAGCCCCCCCATAGCCCCCCATTAACCCCCCATAACACCCCCCAAGCCCCCATTAACTCCCATATTAAGCCCCCCCCCCATAGACCCTATATACTCCCCATAGCCCCCCATTAACCCCCATATTAGGACCCCCCCACCCCATAGACACTATATACCCCCCATGAGCCCCCATTAACCCCCATATTAAGCCCCCCCACACCCCATAGGCCCCATATCCCACCCCATAGACCCCCATACCCTCCCATAGACCCCCATATTAGGACCCCCACACCCCATAGACCCTATATACCCCCTATGGCCCCCCATTAACCCCCATATTAACCCCCCCACACCCCATAGACCCTATATACCCCCCATATCCCCCCATATTAACCCCCCCACCCCATAGACCCTATATACCCCCCCAAACCCATATCCCCCCCCCATATTAACCCCCCACACCCCATAGACCCTATATACCCCCCATAGCCCCACATTAACCCCCCATACCCCCCCATAGACCACCATAGATCCCCATTAACCCCCATATTAAGACCCCCCCACACCCCATAGCGCCCATACCCCCCCATGCGCCCCCATAGTCCCCCATATTAACCCCCCCCCACCCCATAGACCCTATATACCCCCCATAAGCCCCCATTAACCTCCATATTAAGACACCCCCACCCCATAGACCCTATATGCCCCCCATAGCCCCCCATTAACTCCCATATTAAGACCCCCCCCACCCCATAGCGCCTATACCGCCCCATAGCCCCCCATATTAACCCCACCCCACCCCACAGACCCTATATACCCCCCATAGACCCCCATATTAATCCCCCCCCACCCCATAGACCCTATATACCCCCCATAGACCCCCATATTAATCCCCCCCCACCCCATAGACCCTATATACCCCCCATAGACCCCCATATCCCCCCATAGACCCCCATATAAAGACCCCTCCCCACCCCATAGCCCCCCATTGACCCCCATATTAACCCCCCCACACCCCATAGACCCTATATACCCCCCATAGACCCCCATATTAACCCCCCCACACCCCATAGACCCTATATACCCCCCATAGACCCCCATATCCCCCCATAGACCCCCATATTAACCCCCCCACACCCCATAGACCCTATATACCCCCCATATCCCCCCATATTAACCCCCCCCACCCCATAGACCCTATATACCCCCCCAAACCCATATCCCCCCCCCATATTAACCCCCCACACCCCATAGACCCTATATACCCCCCATAGACCCCCATAGACCCCCATATTAACCCCCCCCACCCCATAGACCCTATATACCCCCTATAGCCCCCCATTAACCCCCCATACCCCCCCATTAACCCCCATATTAAGACCCCCCCCACCCCATAGCCCCCCATAGACCCCCATATTAACCCCCCCCCACCCCATAGACCCTATATACCCCCCATAGACCCCCATATCCCCCCATAGACCCCCATATTAACCCCCCCACACCCCATAGACCCTATATACCCCCCATAGCCCCCCATTAACCCCCCATACCCCCCCATAGACCACCATAGATCCCCATTAACTCCCATATTAAGCCCCCCACACCCCATACCCCCCCATACCCCCCCATTAACTCCCATATTAGGGCCCCCCCCACCCCATAGACCCCCATAGCCCCCCATATTAAGCCCCCCCCACCCCATATCCCCCATTAACCCCCATATTAAGACCTCACACCCCATAGACCCCCAGACCCCCCCATTAATCCCCATATTAGGACCCCCCCACCCCATACCCCCCCCACAGACCCCCATATTAGCCCCCCCCACCCCATAGACTCCCATACACCCCCATTAACCCCCATATTAACCCCCCCCACACCCCATAGACCCTATATACCCCCCATAGACCCCCATAGACCCCCATATCCCCCCATAGACCCCCATTAACCCCCATATTAAGACCCCCCCCCACCCCATATCCCCCCATAGACCCCCATATTAACCCCCACCCCACCCCATAGACCCTATATACCCCCCATAGACCCCCATATCCCCCCATAGACCCCCATATTAACCCCCACCCCACCCCATAGACCCTATATACCCCCCATAGACCCCCATATCCCCCCATTAACCCCCATATTAAGCCCCCCCCCACCCCATAGACCCTATATACCCCCCATAGACCCCCATACCCCCCCATTAACCCCCATATTAAGCCCCCCCCACCCCATAGACCCCCATACCCCCCCTTTACCCCCCATTAACCCCCATATTAAGACCCCCTCCACCCCCTAGCCCCCCATTAACCCCCATATTAGGACCCCCCCACCCCATACCCCCCCATAGACCCCCATATTAACCCCCCCACACCCCATAGACTCCCATACACCCCCATTAACCCCCATATTAACCCCCCCCAACCCATAGACCCTATATACCCCCCATAGACCCCCATAGACCCCCATATCCCCCCATAGACCCCCATATTAGCCCCCCCCCACCCCATAGACTCCCATACACCTCCATTAACCCCCATATTAACCCCCCCCCGACCCACAGACCCTATATACCCCCCATAGACCCCCATAGACCCCCCTATCCCCCCATAGACCCCCATTAACCCCCATATTAAGACCCCCCCCCACCCCATATCCCCCCATAGACCCCCATATTAACCCCCCCCCCCCAACTCACGATCCGTTCCGACGTTCCCCCTTTGACGCTGCCGGTCCCGTTAAGCCCCACGAGTGACGGTAACGTCTGTGACACCCACTGTGTCACCATGGCCATAGTGCTCAGCGCCGCCCCCACCCTCAGCAGAGCCGCCGCCATCGCATCGCAACCCCCCGGTACGACCCCCACCCCCCCACCCCAATTCAATTCAATACCCCCCCCAAGATGGCGACCAAAATGGCGTCCAAAATGGCGTCCAAAATGGCGTCCAAAATGGCCGCCGCCTTCGCCTCGTCAGGGAGAGGAGGGAGGTGGTGATTGGGTGGGTGAGGAGGAAGGGGCGGGGCTTATTGGAAAGGGGGGAGGTGCTGATTGGGCGGGGAGGAGGAGATTGGCAGGTGAGGTGGAAGGGGCGGGGCTTATTGGAAGGGGCGGGGATGATTGGGCGGGGCGGAGGAAGGGGCGGGGCTATGAGAAGGGATGTTCTGATTGGGTAGGTGCGGAGGAAGGGGCGGGACTATCGGAGGGGGCGGTGCTGATTGGGCGGGGAGGGAGGAGGGGCGGGGCTTATTGGGTGGGGCGGTGCTGATTGGTCGCTGCATAGAAATGGGCGTGGCTATGGGAGGGGGCGGGGCTAAGGGAGGGCGCGGTGCTGATTGGGTGGTGCAGAGGAAGAGGCGGAGCTATGGGAGGGGGCGGGGCTTATTGTGAGTGGGCGGTGCTGATTGGGGAGGAAGGGGGGTGGGGCTTATTGGGAGGGGCGGTGCTGATTGGGCGCTGCAGAGGAAGGGGCGGGGCTATGGGAGGGGGCGGAGCTTATTGTGAGAGGGCGGTGCTGATTGGGCGGGGCGAAGGAAGGGGCGGGGCTATGGGAGAGGGCGGTGCTGATTGGGTGGCTGCAGAGGAAGGGGCGGAGCTATGGGAGGGGGCGGGGCTAAGGGAGGGGGCGGGGCTGATTGGGTGGCTGCAGATGAAGGGGCGGGGCTATAGGCGGGGGCGGGGCTAAGGGAGAGGGCGGGGCTGATTGGCTACAGAGAAAGGGGCGGGGCAATGCAAATAATACTGGGGCGTGGCTAAGGGGGGCTGTGCTGATTGGCTGTTGGAAAGGTGGGGGCGGGGCTAAGGTAGGGGCGGTGCTGATTGGGTGGTGCAGATGAAGGGGCGGGGCTAAGGGAGGGGGAGACGATTGGATGGTGCAGAGAAAGGGGCGGGGCTAAGGGGATGGGCGGGGCTAAATATGGTGGTGCTGATTGGTCGGTGTAATAGAAGGGGCGGGGCTAATGGGGATGGTGCTGATTGGGCGGTGTGATAGGAAGGGGCGGGGCTAAGGCGGTATGGGAGGAGCTGATTGGGTGGTGAAGAAGAAGGGGCGGGTCTATGGGGGGTTCTAGGGGGGGCTATGGTGGGGTCTATGGGGGGGGGTCTATGGGGTCTGCTATAGGGTGGGCTATGGGGATCTATGGGGTGGGCTATGGGGCTGGCTATGGGGGATCTATGGGGTCTGATATGGGGTGGGCTATGGGGATGACTATGGGGGATCTATGGGGTGGGCTATGGGGGTCTATGGGGTGGGCTATGGGGCTGGCTATGGGGGATCTATGGGGTCTGATATGGGGTGGGCTATGAGGATCTATGGGGTGGGCTATGGGGTGGGCTATGGGGATCTATGGGGTCTACTATGGGGCTGGCTATGGGGGATCTATGGGGTCTGATATGGGGTGGGCTATGGGGATCTATGGGGTCTACTATGGGGCTGGCTATGGGGGTCTATGGGGACTGATAAGGGGGGATCTATGGCTATGAGGGATCTATGGGGTGTGCTATGGGGCTGGCTACGGGGGATCTATGGGAAGGCTACAGTGGGGCTATGGGGTGTGCTATAGGGCTATGGGGGGGGCTATAGGGTGGGATATGAGGGCTATAGTGGGGACTATGGGGGATCTATGGGGTCTGCTATGGGGTGGGCTATGGGGTACTGCAGAGCTGTGGGGTTCGAAGGGGATTCGGAGCGGTTCGGATGGGATCGGAAGGGTTCGAATGGGTTCGGAGCGGCTCGGATGGGTTCGGGTGGATTCGGAAGGGTTCGTTGGGGGTTCGGATAGGGTCGGAAGGGTTCGGAGCCGATCGGGAGGGATCGGAAGGGTTCGGAGAGGTTCGGGTGGGGTTGGGGAGGGGTTCGGGTGAGATCGGAAGGGTTCGAATGGGTTCGGAGCGGCTCGGATGGGTTCGGGTGGATTCGGAAGGGTTCGTTGGAGGTTCGGGAGGGATCGGAAGGGCTCGGAACTGCTCGGGAGGGATCGGAAGGGTTCGGAGAGGTTCGGGTGGGGATGGGGAGGGGTTCGGGTGGGATCGGAAGGGTTCGGAGGGGTTCGGAAATGCTCGGATGGGTTCGGGTGGATTCGGAAGGGTTCGTTGGGGGTTCGGATGGGGTCGGAAGGGTTCGGAGCCGTTCGGGAGGGGGTTCGGAAGGGTTCGGAATGTTTCGGAGGGGTTCGGGTGGATTCGGAACGGTTCGGAAGGGGTTCGGATGGACTCGGAAGCGTTCGGAGGGGTTCGGAGCCAATCGGAGCGGTTCGGGAGGGGTTCGGGTGGAATCGGAGGGTTCGGAGGGGTTCGGAGCCAATCGGAGGGGTTCGGGAGGGATCGGAAGGGTTCGGAGCCAATCGGAACGGCTCTGCGGGGTTCGGGAGGGATCGGAACAGTTCGGAGCCAATCGGAACGGCTTTGCGGGGTTCGGGTGGGATCGGAAGGGTTCGGAGCCAATCGGAACGGCTCTGCGGGGTTCGGGAGGGATCGGAAGGGTTCGGAGCCAATCGGAACGGCTCTGCGGGGTTCGGGTGGGATCGGAACAGTTCGGAGCCAATCGGAACGGCTCTGCGGGGTTCGGGAGGGATCGGAAGGGTTCGGAGCCAATCGGAACGGCTCTGCGGGGTTCGGGTGGGATCGGAAGGGTTCGGAGCCAATGGGAACGGCTCTGCGGGGTTCGGGTGGGATCGGAACAGTTCGGAGCCAATCGGAACGGCTCTGCGGGGTTCGGGAGGGATCGGAAATGTTCGGAGCCAATCGGAGCGGCTCTGCGGGGTTCGGGTGGGATCGGAAGGACTTCGGGTCTTTCCGTATCGCTTCGGAATCTCTCGGGCTCGTTATGTATGTGGCTCCTTATTTATAGGGCAGCCAATCAGAAGGCAGGATGAGTCCATGGGGCAACCAATCAGCGTGGCGGTGCCGCTGTGGGGCAGCCAATCAGAGGGGCGGAGAGGTTAATCTGACCCACGAGGGTCGTTGATCCCCATAAGCGGCTCCGAACCGGGACCCACAAGTGAAGCCGGTATTGAGCCCCATAGAGACCCCATAGAGACCCCATAGAGACCCCATAGAGACCCTATAGAGACCCCATAGCTGCCCCATAGAGACCCTATAGAGACCCTATAGAGACCCTATAGCTGCCCCATAGAGACCCTATAGAGACCCCATAGCTGCCCCATAGAGACCCCATAGAGACCCCATAGAGACCCTATAGAGACCCCATAGAGACCCCATAGAGACCCTATAGAGACCCCATAGAGACCCTATAGAGACCCCATAGAGACCCCATAGCTGCCCCATAGAGACCCCATAGAGACCCCGTAGCTGCCCCATAGCTGCCCTATAGAGACCCCATAGCTGCCCCATAGAGACCCCATAGAGACCCCATAGCTGCCCTATAGAGACCCCATAGCTACCCCATAGCTGCCCCATAGCTGCCCTATAGAGACCCCATAGCTGCCCCATAGAGACCCCATAGAGACCCTATAGCTGCCCCATAGCTGCCCTATAGCTGCCCCATAGCTGCCCCATAACTGACCCCATAACTGACCTCATAACCACCCCATTGACCCCATAACCCCATAACCGACCCCATAACCGACCCCATAACCGACCCCATAACCCCATAACCCCATAACCGACCCCATAACCGACCCCATAACCGACCCCATAACCGACCCCATAACCCTGTAACCCCATAACCGACCCCATAACCGACCCCATAACCCCATTACCCCATAACTGACCTCATAACCAGCCCCATAACTGACCCCATAACCCCGTAACCCCATAACTGACCCCATAACCCCATAACTGACCTCATAACCACCCCATTGACCCCATAACCCCATAACTGACCCCATAACCGACCCCATAACCGACCCCATAACCCCATAACCGACCCCATAACCCCATAACCGACCCCATAACCCTGTAACCCCATAACCGACCCCATAACCGACCCCATAACCAACCCCATAACCCCATAACCGACCCCATAACCCTGTAACCCCATAACCGACCCCATAACCGACCCCATAACCCCATAACCGACCCCATAACCGACCCCATGACTGACCCCATAACCGACCCCATAACCGACCCCATAACCCCATAACCCCATAACCGACCCCATAACCCCATAACCGACCCCATAACCGACCCCATAACCCCATAACCGACCCCATAACCGACCCCATAACCCCATAACCGACCCCATAACCCCATAACCGACCCCATAACCCTGTAACCCCATAACCGACCCCATAACTGACCCCATAACTGACCCCATAACTGACCCCATAACCGACCCCATAACCGACCCCATAACTGACCCCATAACCAACCCCATAACCGACCCCATAACCGACCCCATAACCCCATAACTGACCCCCTAACCCCTTAACCCCATAACTGACCCCATAACCCCATAACCGACCCCATAACCGACCCCATAACCCCATAACTGACCCCATAACTGACCCCATAACCCCATAACCGACCCCATAACCGACCCCATAACCGACCCCTTAACCCCATAACTGACCCCATAACCCCATAACCGACCCCATAACCGACCCCATAACCCCATAACAGACCCCCTAACCAACTCCATCACCCCATAACAAACCCCCTAACCCTGTAACCCCATAACCAGCCCCATAACCCCATAACCGACCCCATAACCCTGTAACCCCATAACCGACCCCATAACCGACCCCATAACCCCATAACCGACCCCATAACCCTGTAACCCCATAACCGACCCCATAACTGACCCCATAACCGACCCCATAACCCTGTAACCCCATAACCGACCCCATAACTGACCCCATAACTGACCCCATAACCGACCCCATAACCGACCTCATAACCGACCCCATAACCCTGTAACCCCATAACCGACCCCATTGCTGCCCCATAACCGACCCCATAACCGACCCCATAACCCAATAACAGACCCCATAACCCCATAACCAACCCCATAACCCCGTAACCCCATAACCGACCCCATAACCGACCCCATAACCGACCCCATAACCCCATAACCGACCCCATAACCCTGTAACCCCATAACTGACCCCATAACCGACCCCATAACCCCATAACTGACCCCATAACTGACCCCATAACCGACCCCATAACCGACCCCATAACCCCATAACCGACCCCATAACCGACCCCATAACCCCATAACCGACCCCATAACCCTGTAACCCCATAACCGACCCCATTGCTGCCCCATAGCCAACCCCATAATCAACCCCATAACTGACCCCATAACTGACCCCATAACTGACCCCATAACCGACCCCATTGCTGCCCCATAGCCAACCCCATAACCAACCCCATAACCCCATAACTGACCCCATAACCCCATAACCGACCCCATAACCCCGTAACCCCATAACCGACCCCATCACCCCATAACTGACCCCATAACCGACCCCATAACCCCATAACCGACCCTATAACCCCATAACCGACCCCATAACCCCATAACCGACCCCATAACCGACCCCATAACCCCATAACCGACCCCATAACCGACCCCATAACCGACCCCATTGCTGCCCCATAGCGGTGATGGCGGAGGCCCCGAAGCAGCGCACGGTTCTGATCACCGGGACCTCGTCCGGTATCGGGCTGGCCATGGCGGCACGGCTGGCACGGGACCCACAGGGCAGATATATGGGTATATATATGGGATATATATGTATATATGGGATAGATGGAACCCTATAGGATCCCCTATAGGAACCCTTATAGGAACCCTATAGGACCCCAATGGGAGACCCATAGAGGACCCCAATGGGAGACCCCAATGGGAGACCCATAGAGGACCCCAATGGGAGACCCCAATAGGACCCCATAGCAACCCCTATAGGAACCCTATAGGAACCTATAGGAACCTTATAGGAACCCTATAGGACCCCAATGGGAGACCCATAGAGGACCCCAATGGGAGACCCCAATGGGAGACCCCAATAGGACCCCATAGGGACCCCTATAGGAACCCTATAGGAACCTATAGGAACCTTATAGGAACCCTATAGGACCCCTATAGGAACCTTATAGGAACCCTATAGGACCCCAATGGGGGACCCCAATAGGACCCCATAGCGACCCCTATAGGAACCCTATAGGAACCCTATAGGACCCCAATGGGAAACCCCAATGGAGACCCCAATAGGACCCCAATGGGACCCCAATAGGACCCCAATGGGAGACCCCAATAGGAAACCCATAGAGGAACCCATAGGGACCCCTATAGGACCCCATAGCGACCCCTATAGGAACCCTATAGGAACCCTATAGGACCCCTATAGGAACCCTTATAGGAACCCTATAGGACCCCAATGGGAGACCCATAGAGGAACCCAATGGGAGACCCCAATGGGAGACCCCAATAGGACCCCATAGCGACCCCTATAGGAACCTTATAGGAACCCTATAGGACCCCAATGGGAGACCCCAATGGGAGACCCCAATAGGACCCCATAGCGACCCCTATAGGAAACCTATAGGACCCCATAGTGACCCCTATAGGAAACCTATAGGACCCCATAGCGACCCCTATAGGACCCCAGTAGGACCCCAATGGGAGACCCCAATAGGGAACCCCTATAGGACCCCAATGGGAAACCCTAATAGGAGACCCCAATAGGACCCCAATAGGACGCCATAGCGACCCCTATAGGACCCCAATAACAGACCCCATTAGGAGACCCCAATGGGAGACCCCAATAGGACCCCATAGCGACCCCTATAGGAACCCTATAGGAACCCTATAGGACCCCAATGGGAAATCCCAATGGGAGACCCCAATAGGACCCCAATGGGAGACCCCAATAGGACCCCAATGGGACCCCATAGCGACCCCTATAGGAACCCTATAGGAACCTATAGGAACCTTATAGGAACCCTATAGGACCCCAATGGGGGACCCCAATAGGACCCCATAGTGACCCCTATAGGAAACCTATAGGAACCCTATAGGACCCCAATGGGAAACCCCAATAGGAAACCCCTATAGGACCCCAATGGGAGACCCCAATAGGAGACCCCTATAGGACCCCAATAGGAACCCTATAGGAACCCTATAGGAACCCTATAGGACCCCAATGGGAGACCCATAGAGGACCCCAATGGGAGACCCCAATAGGACCCCATAGTGACCCCTATAGGAACCCTATAGGAACCCTATAGGAACCTTATAGGAACCCTATAGGACCCCAATGGGAGACCCATAGAGGACCCCAATGGGAGACCCCAATAGGACCCCATAGCGACCCCTATAGGAAACCTATAGGACCCCATAGCGACCCCTATAGGACCCCAATAGGAACCCAATAGGAGACCCCTATAGGACCCCAATGGGAGACCCCAATAGGACCCCAATAGAAAACCCATAGAGGACCCCAATAGGGCCCCAATAGGACCCCAATGGGACCCCATAGCGACCCCTATAGGAACCCTATAGGAACCCTATAGGACCCCAATGGGAGACCCATAGAGGACCCCAATGGGAGACCCCAATGGGAAACCCCAATAGGACCCCATAGCGACCCCTATAGGAACCCTATAGGACCCCAATGGGAAACCCCAATAGTAGACCCCAATGGGAGACCCCAATGGGAGACCCCAATAGGACCCCATAGCGACCCCTATAGGAACCCTATAGGAACCCTATAGGATCCTATGGGAAACCCTAATAGGAGACCCCAATAGGACCCCAATAGGACGCCATAGCGACCCCTATAGGAACCCTATAGGACCCCAATGGGAGTCCCCCATAGACCCCCAATGGGAGACACTCTGGTCCCCATAGTCTCTATGGTCCCCATAGTCTCTATGGTCCCTATGGCCCCTCTATCCCCCCAGTCCCCATAGTCTCTATGGTCCCCATGTCCCCTCTATCCCCCCGGTCCCCATAGTCTCTATGGTCCCTATAGTCCCCATAGTCTCTATGGTCCCCATGTCCCCTCTATCCCCCCAGTCCCCATAGTCTCTATGGTCCCTATGGTCACTATGGCCCATCTATCCCCATGGTGCCCATAGTCTCTATGGTCCCTATAGTCTCAATGGCTCCCTATGGCTCCCTATGTGTCCCTATGTCTCCCTATGGGTCTCCATGGGGTCTATGGGTCCTTATGGGTCCCTACGGGTCCCTATGGGTCCCTATGGGTCTCTGTGTGTCCCTATGGCTCCCTATGGGTCTCAATGTCTCTCTATGGTCCCTATGGCCCCTCTATCTCTATGGTCCTCCATAGTCTCTATGGTCCCCCATAGTCTCTATGGTCCCTATGGCCCCTCTATCCCCCCAGTCCCAATAGTCTCTATGGTCCTTATAGCCCCTCTATGGCCTCTCTGACCCCTCTTGTCCCTATAGTCTCTATGGTCACTATGGCCCCTCTATCCCCCCAGTCCCCATAGTCTCTATGGTCCCCATAGTCTCTATAGTCTCTATGGTCCCTATGGCCCCTCTATCCCCCCAGTCCCCATAGTCTCTATGGTTCCCATAGTCTCTATGGTCCCTGTGTCCCCTCTATCCCCCCAGTCCCCATAGTCTCTATGGACCCTATGCCCTCTATGGCCTCTCTGGCCCCTCTTGTCCCCATAGTCTCTATGGTCCCCATAGTCTCTATGGTCCCTATAGTCCCCATAGTCTCTATGGTCCCTATGGCCCCTCTATCCCCCCAGTCCTTATAGTCTCTATGGTTCCTATGGCCCCTCTATCCCCCTGGTCCCTATAGTCTCTATGGTCCCCATAGTCTCTATGGTCCCCATGTCCCCTCTATCCCCCCAGTCCCCATAGTCTCTATGGTCCCCATGTCCCCTCTATCCCCCCAGTCCCCATAGTCTCTATGGTCCCTATACCCTCTATGGCCTCTCTGGCCCCTCTTGTCCCCATAGTCTCTATGGTCCCCATAGTCTCTATGGTCCCTATGGCCCCTCTATCCCCCCAGTCCTTATAGTCTCTATGGTCCCTATGGCCCCTCTATCCCCCCAGTCCCCATAGTCTCTATGGTCCCCATAGTCTCTATGGTCCCTATAGTCCCCATAGTCTCTATGGTCCCTATAGTCTCTATGGTCCCTATGCCCTCTATGGCCCCTCTATCCCCCTGGTCCCCATAGTCTCTATGGTCCCTATGGCCCCTCTATCTCTATGGTCCTCCATAGTCTCTATGGTCCCCCATAGTCTCTATGGTCCCTATGGCCCCTCTATCTCTATGGTCCTCCATAGTCTCTATGGTCCCCCATAGTCTCTATGGTCCCTATAGTCTCTATGGTCACTATGGCCCCTCTATCCCACTGGTCCCCATAGTCTCTATAGTCCCCATAGTCTCTATGGTCCCTATGGTCCCTCTATCCCCCTGGTCCCCATAGTCTCTATGCTCCCTATAGTCTCTATGGTCCCCATGACCCCTCTATCCCCCTGGTCCCCATAGTCTCTATGGTCCCTATGGCCCCTCTATCCCCCCAGTCCCCATAGTCTCTATGGTCCCTATGGCCCCTCTATCCCCCCAGTCCCCATAGTCTCTATGGTCCCTATAGTCCCCATAGTCTCTATGGTCCCTATGGCCCTTCTATCCCCTCTGGTCCTCCTAGTCTCCATGGTCCCTATGGTCACTATGGCCCATCTATCCCCCCAGTCCCCATAGTCTCTATGGTCCCTATAGTCTCAATGGCTCCCTATGGCTCCCTATGTGTCCCTATGGCTCCCTATGGGTCTCCATGGGGTCTATGGGTCCCTATGGGTCTCTATGGGTCCCTACGGGTCCCTATGGGTCTCTGTGTGTCCCTATGGCTCCCTATGGGTCTCAATGTCTCTCTATGGTCCCTATGGCCCCTCTATCCCCCCGGTCCCCATAGTCTCTATGGTCCCTATAGTCTCTATGGTCCCTATAGTCTCTATGGTCCCTATGGCCCCTCTATCCCCCCATTCCCCCTATTCTCTATGGTCAGTGATCGCCACCATGCGTGACCCTGGTCGCAGTGGGGCTCTGGAGGCGGCTGTGGGTCCGGCCATGGGTCGGACATTGAAGGTGGAGAGGATGGATGTGAACAGCGACGCGTCCGTCAGGGAGTGTATGGAGATACATGGGGACAGCATCGATGTGCTGGGTAATGGGGGATATGGGGGGCAATGGGGGGGAATGGGGGGCAATGGGGGGGCATATGGGGGTCTATGGGGGGGATAGGGGGGGATAGGGGGGGATATGGGGGTCTATGGGGGGGATAGGGGGGGTATGGGGGGTCATTGGGGGTCTATGGGGGGGGTATGGGGGGATAGGGGGGGATATGGGGGTCTATGGGGGGGGATATGGGGGGCAATGGGGGGGGATATGGGGGTCTATGGGGGTTTGGGGGGCAATAGGGGGCAATAGGGGGGGGATATGGGAGTCTATGGGGGGCAATAGGGGGGATGGGGGGGGTATGGGGGTCTATGGGGGGGATATGGGGGGATAGGGGGGGATATGGGGGTCTATGGGGGGGGCAATAGGGGGGATAGGGGGGGATATGGGGGTCTATGGGGGGGATATGGGGGTCAATGGGGGGGATATGGGGGTCTATGGGGGGGGGTATGGGGGTCTATGGGGGGGGATATGGGGGTCTATGGGGGGGATATGGGGGGATAGGGGGGGATATGGGGGTCTATGGGGGTCTATGGGGGTCTATGGGGGGGATATGGGGGGATAGGGGGGGATATGGGGGTCTATGGGGGGGGATAGGGGGGGATAGGGGGGGATATGGGGGTCTATGGGGGGGATAGGGTGGGTATGGGGGGTCATTGGGGGTCTATGGGGGGGATATGGGGGTCTATGGGGGGGCAATAGGGGGGATAGGGGGGGGATATGGGGGGATAGGGGGGGATATGGGGGTCTATGGGGGGGATATGGGGGGATAGGGGGGGATATGGGGGTCTATGGGGGGGATATGGGGGAATAGGGGGGGATATGGGGGTCTATGGGGGGGCAATAGGGGGGATGGGGGGGATATGGGGGTCTATGGGGGGGCATATGGGGGTCTATGGGGGGGGATATGGGGGGCATAAGGGGTCAATGGGGGTCTATGGGGGGATAGGGGGGTCATTGGGGGTCTATGGGGGGGATGGGTGGGTCATTGGGGGTCTATGGGGGGGATAGGGGGTCAATGGGGGTCTATGGGGGGATAGGGGGGTCTATGGGGGGGGATATGGGGGGCATAGGGGGTCAATGGGGGTCTATGGGGGGATAGGGGGGTCATTGGGGGTCCATGGGGGGGATGGGAGGGTCATTGGGGGCCATTGGGGTCTATGGGGGGGGATAGGGGGAACATGGGGGGGAAAGGGGGGATATGGGGGTCAATAGGGGGGGGATATGGGGGTCTATGGGGGGATAGGGGGGTCATTGGGGGTCTATGGGGGGGATGGGGGGTCATTGGAGGTCTATGGGGTGGATAGGGGGGTCATTGGGGGTCTATGGGGGTCTATGGGGGGGGATATGGGGGGCATAAGGGGTCAATGGGGGTCTATGGGGGGTGATAGGGGGGTCATTGGGGGTCTATGGGGGGGATGGGGGGGTCATTGGGAGCCATTGGGGTCTATGGGGGGGGATAGGGGGAATATGGGGGGGAAAGGGGGGATATGGGGGTCAATGGGGGGGGATAGGGGGGGTATGGGGGGTCAATGAGGGTCTATGGGGGGGATGGGGGGTCATTGGGGGTCTATGGGGGGGATATGGGGGTCTATGGGGGGGGATATGGGGGTCTATGGGGGGGCAATAGGGGGAATAGGGGGGGATATGGGGGTCTATGGGGGGGCAATAGGGGGGATAGGGGGGATATGGGGGTCTATGGGGGGGATATGGGGGAATAGGGGGGGATATGGGGGTCTATGGGGGGGCAATAGGGGGGATAGGGGGGGATATGGGGGTCTATGGGGGGGGATATGGGGGAATAGGGGGGGATATGGGGGTCTATGGGGGAGCAATAGGGGGGATGGGGGGGGATATGGGGGTCTATGGGGGGGGATAGGGGGGTCATTGGGGGGGATGGGGGTAATGGGGGTGTATGGAGATACATGGGGACAGCATCGATGTGCTGGGTAATGGGGGGATATGGGGGGCAATGGGGGGGGATATGGGGGTCTATGGGGGGGGATATGGGGGTCTATGGGGGGGCAATAGGGGGAATAGGGGGGGATATAAGGGTCTATGGGGGGGCAATAGGGGGGAATATAGGGGGGGATAGGGGGGATATGGGGGTCTATAGGGGGTGGGATGGGGTGAGGGGGGGTCATTGGGGGCCATTGGGGTCTATGGGGGGGGATAGGGGGAATATGGGGGGGAAAGGGGGGATATGGGGGTCAATGGGGGGGGATATGGGGGTCTATGGGGGGGGATATGGGGGTCTATGGGGGGGGCAATAGGGGGGATATGGGGGTCTATGGGGGGGGGATGGGGGGAATATAGGGGGGGATAGGGGGGACATGGGGGTCTATGGGGGATGGGGATGGGGTGAGGGGGGGTCATTGGGGGCCATTGGGGGTCTATGGGGGGAGATAGGGGGAATATGGGGGGGAAAGGGGGGATATGGGGGTCAATGGGGGAGGCAATAGGGGTGATAGGGCGGGATATGGGGGTCTCTGGGGGGGGATATGGGGGTCTATGGGGGGGCAATAGGGGGGATAGGGGGGGATATGGGGGTCTATGGGGGGGGATGGGGGGAATATAGGGGGGGATAGGGGGCATATGGGGGTCTATGGGGGGAGGGGATGGGGTGAGGGGGGGTCATTGGGGGCCATTGGGGGTCTAGGGGGGGGATAGGGGGAATATGGGGGGGAAAGGGGGGATATGGGGGTCAATAGGGGGGGATAGGGGGGATATGGGGGGTCAATGAGGGTCTATGGGGGGGATGAGGGATCATTGGGGGTCTATGGGGGGGGATATGGAGGTCTATGGGGGCGATATGGGGGTCTATGGGGGGGGCAATAGGGGGGATAGGGGGGGATATGGGGGTCTATGGGGGGGGATATGGGGGGCAATGGGGGGGGGTATGGGGGGCAATAGGGGGGATATGGGGGTCTATGGGGAGGGATATGGGGGTCTATGGGGGGGGGATATGGGGGTCTATGGGGGGGGGAGATGGGGGTGGGGGTTGATGACAGGGGTGGGGGTCAATGGGGGACATTAGGGGGATGGGGTCTATGGGTTTCAATGGGTCCCTATGTGTCCCTATGTGTCCCTATGGGTCCCTATGGGGTCCCTATGGGTCTCAATGGGGTCTATGGGTCTCAATGGCTCCCTATGGGTCTCAATGGGGTCTATGGGTCTCAATGGCTCCCTATGGGTCTCAATGGGTCTCAATGGGGTCTATGGGACTCAATGGGTCCCTATGGGTCTCAATGGGGTCTATGGGTCTCAATGGGGTCTATGGGACTCAATGGGTCCCTATGTGTCCCTATGGGTCTCAATGGGGTCTATGGGTCCCTATGGCTCCCTATGGGTCTCAATGGGGTCTATGGGTCCCAATGGGGTCTATGGGTCTCAATAGGTCCCTATGGGTCTCAATGGGGTGTATGGGTCCCTATGGCTCCCTATGGGTCTCAATGGGGTCTATGGGTCCCTATGGCTCCCTATAGGTCTCAATGGGGTCTATGGGTCTCAATGGGGTCTACGGGTCTCAATGGGTCCCAGTGTCTCCCTATGGGTCTCAGTGGGGTCTATGGGTCCCAATGGCTCCCTATGGGTCCCTATGGGGTCTATGGGTCTCAATGGGGTCTATGGGTCTCAATGGCTCCCTATGGGTCCCTATGGGTCCCTATGGGTCTCAATGACCCCCAGTGGCCCCAATGGCTCCCTATGGGTCTCAATGGGGTCTATGGGTCTCAATGGCTCCCTATGGGTCTCATTGACCCCCAATGGCCCCCAATGGCTCCCTATGGGTCTCAATGGGGTCTATGGGTCTCAATGGTTCCCTATCTGTCTCAATGGGTCCCTATGGGTCTCAATGAGGTCTATGGGTCTCAATGGGGTCTATGGGTCCCAATGGCTCCCTATGGGTCTCAGCGGACCCTATGTGTCCCTATGGGTCTCAATGGGTCCCTATGGGTCCCTATGGGTCGCAATGGGGTCTATGGGTCTCAATGGGTCTCAATGGGGTCTATGGGACTCAATGGGTCCCTATGGCTCCCTATGGGTCTCAATGGGGTCTATGGGTCCCTATGGCTCCCTATGGGGTCTATGGGTCTCAATGGCTCCCTATGGCTCCCTATGGGTCTCAATGGGGTCTCTGGGTCCCTATGGCTCCCTATAGGTCTCAGTGGGGTCTATGGGTCTCAATGGGGTCTATGGGTCTCAATGGCTCCCTATGGGTCTCAATGGGTCTCAATGGGGTCTATGGGACTCAATGGGTCCCTATGTGTCCCTATGGGTCTCAATGGGGTCTATGGGTCCCTATGTGTCCCTATGGGTCTCAATGGGGTCTATGGGTCTCAATGGCTCCCTATGGGTCTCAATGGGGTCTATGGGTCTCAATGGGGTCTATGGGTCTCAATGGCTCCCTATGGGTCTCAATGGGGTCTATGGGTCTCAATGGGGTCTATGGGTCTCAATGGCTCCCTATGGGTCTCAGCGGTCCCTATGTGTCCCTATGGGTCTCAATGGGGTCTATGGGTCTCAATGGGGTCTATGGGTCTCAATGGGGTCTATGGGGTCTATGGGTCCCTATGGCTCCCTATGGGTCTCAGTGGGGTCTATGGGTCCCTATGGGTCTCAATGGGGTCTATGGGTCCCTATGGCTCCCTATGGGTCTCAATGGGGTCAATGGGGTCTATGGGTCCCAACGTCTCTCTATGGGTCCCTATGGGTCTCAATGGGGTCTATGGGTCCCAATGGCTCCCTATGGGTCTCAATGGGGTCTATGGGTCCCAATGGCTCCCTATGGGTCTCAATGTCTCTCTATGGGTCCCTATGTGTCACTATGGGTCTCCATGGGGTCTATGGGTCTCAGTGGGGTCTATGGATCTCAATGGCTCCCTATGGGTCTCAATGGCTCCCTATGGGTCTCAATGGCTCCTTATGGGTCTCAATGGCTCCCTATGGGTCTCAATGGGGTCTATGGGTCTCAATGGCTCCCTATGGGCCTCAATGGGGTCTATGGGTCTCAATGGCTCCCTATGGGTCTCAATGGGGTCTATGGGTCTCAATGGGGTCTAGGGGTCCCAATGGCTCCCTATGGGTCTCAATGGGGTCTATGGGTCTCAATGGCTCCCTATGGGTCTCATTGACCCCCAATGGCCCCCAATGGCTCCCTATGGGTCTCAATGGGGTCTATGGGTCCCTATGGCTCCCTATAGGTCTCAGTGGGGTCTATGGGTCTCAATGGGGTCTACGGGTCTCAATGGGTCCCAGTGTCTCCCTATGGGTCTCAGTGGGGTCTATGGGTCCCTATGGCTCCCTATGGGTCTCAATGGGGTCAATGGGGTCTATGGGTCCCAACGTCTCTCTATGGGTCCCTATGGGTCTCAATGGGTCCCTATGGGTCCTTATGTGTCCCTATGGGTCTCAATGGCTCCCTATGGGTCTCAATGGGGTCTATGGGTCCCAATGGCTCCCTATGGGTCTCAATGGGGTCTATGGGTCCCAATGGGGTCTATGGGTCCCAATGGCTTTCTATGGGTCTCAATGGGGTCTATGGGTCCCTATGGGTCTCAATGGGGTCTATGGGTCTCAATAGGGTCTATGGGTCTCAATGGCTCCCTATGGCCCCCAATAGCTCCCTATGGGTCTCAATGGCTCCCTATGGGTCCCAATGGCTCCCTATGGGTCTCAATGTCTCTCTATGGGTCCCAATGTCTCCCTATGGCAGTGAACAACGCGGGGGTGGGCGCCGTGGGTCCCCTGGAGGGGCTGGGGGAGGCGGAGCTGCAGCGGGTGCTGGACACCAACGTGCTGGGGGTGGTCAGGGCCGTCAGGGGTCCCCATGGGTCCCTATGGGTCCCTATGGGTCTCAATGGGGTCTATGGGTCTCAATGGCTCCCTATGGATCCCAATGGGTCTCAACGGCTCCCTATAGGTATCAATGGGGTCTATGGGTCTCAATGGGGTCTATGGGTCCCTATGGCTCCCTATGGGTCTCAATGGGGTCTATGGGTCTCAATGGCTCCCTATGGGTCCCAATGGGGTCTATGGGTCTCAATGGGGTCTATGGGTCCCAATGGCTCCCTATGGGTCTCAGCGGACCCTATGTGTCCCTATGGGTCTCAATGGGTCCCTATGGGTCCCTATGGGTCTCAATGGGGTCTATGGGTCTCAATGGGTCTCAATGGGGTCTATGGGTCTCAGTGGCTCCCTATGGGTCTCATTGACCCCCAGTGGCCTCCAATGGCTCCCAATGGGTCTCAATGGGGTCTATGGGTCTCAATGGTTCCCTATGGTTCTCAATGGGGTCTATGGGTCTCAATGGGGTCTATGGGTCCCAATGCCTCCCTATGGGTCTCAATGGGGTCTATGTGTCTCAATGGGTCCCTATGGGTCTCAATGGGGTCTATGGGTCTCAATGGCTCCCTATGGGTCCCTATGGGGTCTGTGGGTCTCTATGGGTCCCTATGGGTCTCAATGTCTCTCTATGGGTCCCTATGTGTCACTATGGGTCTCCATGGGGTCTATGGGTCTCAGTGGGGTCTATGGATCTCAATGGCTTCCTATGGGTCTCAATGGGGTCTATGGGTCCCAATGGCTCCCTATGGGTCTCAATGTCTCTCTATGGGTCCCAATGTCTCCCTATGGCAGTGAACAACGCGGGGGTGGGCGCCGTGGGTCCCCTGGAGGGGCTGGGGGAGGCGGAGCTGCAGCGGGTGCTGGACACCAACGTGCTGGGGGTGGTCAGGGCTGTCAGGGGTCCCCATGGGTCCCTATAGGTCTCAATGGGGTCTATGGGTCTCTATGGGGTCTATGGGTCTCAATGGGTCCCAATGGCTCCCTATGGGTCTCAATGGTTCCCTATGGATCTCAGTGGGGTCTATGTGTCCCTTTGTGTCCCTATGGGGTCTATGGCTCCCTATGGCTCCCTATGGGTCTCAATGGGGTCTATGGGTCCCTATGGGTCCCTATGGGTCTCAATGGGGTCTATGGGTCTCAATGGACCCCAAATGGCTCCCTATTGGTCTCAATGGGGTCTATGGGTCTCAATGGCTCCCTATGGGTCTCATTGACCCCAATGGCCCCCAATGGGTCTCAATGGGGTCTATGGGTCTCCATGTCTCCCTATGGCAGTGAACAACGCGGGGGTGGGCGCCGTGGGTCCCCTGGAGGGGCTGGGGGAGGCGGAGCTGCAGCGGGTGCTGGACACCAACGTGCTGGGGGTGGTCAGGGCCGTCAGGGCCGTCCTGCCCCACATGAAGAGGAAGAGGAGGGGGCACATCGTCGTCATCAGCAGCGTCATGGGGAGGCACGGTGAGGGGCTATGGGGGGTATATGGGGGGATATGGGGGGATATAGGGGTATATAGGGGGATATGGGGTCCCTATGGGGTTATATGGGGGGGTTATGGGGTCCCTATGGGGCTCTATGGGGGGATATGGGGGTATATAGGGGGATATGGGGGTATATAGGGGGATATGGGGTCCCCATGGGGTTATATGGGGCTCTATGGGGGGATATGGGATCCCTATGGGGTTATATGGGGTCCCTATGGGGCTCTATGGGGGGATATGGGGGTATATAGGGGGATATGGGGGTATATAGGGGGATATGGGGTCCCTATGGGGTTATATGGGGGGATTATGGGGCTCTATGGGGGGATATGGGGGTCCCTATGGGGATCTATGGGGTTATATGGGGTTATATGGGGGGATATGGGGGTATATAGGGGGATATAGGGGGGATATGGGGTCCCTATGGGGTTATATGGGGGGGTTATGGGGTCCCTATGGAGTTATATGGGGTTATATGGGGGGTATATGGGGCTCTATGGGAGGATATGGGGGTATATAGGGGGATATGGGGTCCCTATGGGGTTATATGGGGTTATATGGGGGGATATGGGGGTATATAGGGGGATGTGGGGGGGATATGGGGTCCCTATGGGGTTATATGGGGGGGTTATGGGGTCCCTATGGGGTTATATGGGGGGATATGAGGAAGAGGAGGGGGCACATCGTCGTCATCAGCAGCGTCATGGGGAGGCACGGTGAGGGGCTATGGGGGGTATATGGGGGGATATGGGGGTATATAGGGGGATATGGGGGTATATAGGGGGATATGGGGTCCCTATGGGGCTCTATGGGGGGATATGGGGTCTCTATGGGGATCTGTGGGGTTATATGGGGGTTTATAGGGGGATATAGGGGGAAAAGGGGTTATATGGGGTCCCTATGGGGTTATATGGGGCTCTATGGGGGGATATGGGGGTATATAGGGGGATATGGGGGTATATAGGGGGATATGGGGGGATATGGGGGTATATAGGGGCATATGGGGTCCCTATGGGGTTATATGGGGGGGTTATGGGGTCCCTATGGGGTTATATGGGGGGGTTATGGGGTCCCTATGGAGTTATATGGGGGGATATGGGGTTATATGGGGGGATATGGGGTTATATGGGGTCTCTATAGGGCTCTATGGGGGTATATAGGGGGATATGGGGTCCCTATGGGGTTATATGGGGTTATATGGGGTTATATGGGGGGATATGGGGGGATATAGGGGGATATGGAGGGGATATGGGGTCCCTATGGGGTTATATGGGGGGGTTATGGGGTCCCTATGGGGTTATATGGGGGATATGAGGAAGAGGAGGGGGCACATCGTCGTCATCAGCAGCGTCATGGGGAGGCACGGTGAGGGGCTATGGGGGGTATATGGGGTTATTATGGGGTTATGGGGTTATGGGGTTATCATCATCATAGTATCATAGTCTCGTGCGGGTTATTGGGGTTATGGGGTTATGGGGGTAAAGGGGGCAGGGGGTTATGGGGTTATGGGGTTATGGGGGTTGTGGGGTTATATGGGGGATTATGGGGCTGTAAAGGGGGTTATGGGGTTATGGGGGTTGTGGGGTTATGGGGTTATAAGGTTATGGGGTGTTATGGGGTTATGGGGCTGGAATGGGGTTATGGGGCTGTAAAGGAGTTACGGGGTTCTATGGGGGGATATGGGGTTATGGGGGCAGGGAGGGAGGGGGTCAGGGGGGTTATGGGGTTATGGGGGTCAAGGGGGCAGGGGGGTTATGGGATCATGGGGTTTTGGGGTTATGGGGGCCATGGGGGTCAAGGGGTCCCACTTATGGGGTCCCACTTATGGGTCTGACTTTGGGGGTCCCTCTTATGGATCCCACTTATGGGTCCCACTTGTGGGGTCCTACTTTGGGGTTATTGGGGTCCCACTTATGGGTCCCACATTGGGGTCCCACTTATGGGTCTGACTTTGGGGGTCCCTCTTATGGATCCCACTTACGAGGTCCCACATTGGGGTCCCACTTATGGGTCCCAATTTGGGGTCTCACTTTGGGGTCCCACATTGGGGTTATTGGGGTCCCACTTATGGGTCCCACATTGGGGTCCCACATATGGGGTCTCACTTATGGGTCCCAATTTGGGGTCCCACTTATGGGTCCCACTTTGGGGTTATTGGGGTCCCACTTATGGGTCCCACATTGGGGTCTCACTTATGGGTCCCACATTGGGGTCTCACTTATGGGTCCCACTTTGGGGTCTCACTTTGGGGTCCCACATTGGGGTCCCACTTGTGGGTCCCACTTATGGGTCTGGCTGTCCCCCCATAGGGCTGCTGTTTAACGAGGTTTATTCCGCCTCCAAGTTCGCGGTGGAAGGATTTTGTGAGAGCCTGGCCATGCAGCTGCTGCACTTCAATGTCCAGTGAGATACTGCCCCATAGCGACCCCATAGCGACCCATAGCTGCCCCATAGCGACCCATAGAAACCTATAAATGCCCCATAGAGACCCATAGCTGCCCCATAGCGACCCATAGAGACACATAGAGACCCATAGTGACCCATAGAGACCCATAGAGACACATAGAGACACATAGAGACCCATAGAGACCCATAGGGACCCATAGAAACCTATAACTGCCCCATAGCGACCCATAGTGCCCCATAGAGACCCATAACTGCCCCATAGAGACCCATAGAGACTCATAACTGCCCCATAGTGACCCATAGAAACCTATAACTGCCCCATAGCGACCCATAGCGACCCATAGCGACCCATAGAGACCCATAGAGACCCATAGCGACTCATAGAGACCCATAGGGACCCATAGGGACACATAGAGACCCATAGTGACACATAGAGACCCATAACTGCCCCATAGAGACCCATAGCGACCCATAGAGACCCATAGCTCCCCCATAGAGACCCACAGAGACCCATAGCGACCCATAGAGACCCATAGCTGCCCCATAGTGACCCATAGAGACCCATAGCGACCCATAGAGACCCATAACTGCCCCAAAGAGACCCATAGCAACCCATAGAGACCCATAGCTCCCCCATAGAGACCCACAGAGACCCATAGCGACCCATAGAGACCCATAACTGCCCCATAGAGACCCATAGCTCCCCCATAGCGACCCATAGAGACCCATAGCGACCCATAGAGACCCATAGCTGCCCCATAGTGACCCATAGTGACCCATAGAGACCCATAGCTCCCCCATAGAGACCCACAGAGACCCATAGCGACCCATAGAGACCCATAACTGCCCCATAGTCTCTATGGTCCCTACGGCCCCTCTAGTCTCTATGGTCCTCCATAGTCTCTATGGTCCTCCATAGTCTCTATGGTCCCTATGACCCCTCTATCTCTATGGTCCTCCATAGTCTCTATGGCCCCTGTGGCCCCTCTATCCCTACGGTCCTCCATAGTCTCTATGGTTCTCCATAGTCTCTATGGTCCCTATATATCCCTATGGCCCCTCTATCTCTATGGTCCTCCATAGTCTCTATGGTCCCCCATAGTCTCTATGGTCCCTACGGCCCCTCTATCTCTATGGTCCCCCATAGTCTCTATGGCCCCTCTATCTCTATGGTCCTCCATAGTCTCTATGGTCCCCTCCATAGTCTCTATGGTCCCTATGGCCCCTCTATCTCTCTGGTCCTCCATAGTCTCTATGGTCCCTATAGTCTCTATGGTCCCTACGGCCCCTCTATCCCTATGGTCCTCCATAGTCTCTATGTTCCCCCATAGTCTCTATGGTCCCCCATAGTCTCTATGGTCCCTATGGCCCCTCTATCCCCATAGTCCCCATAGTCTCTATGGTCCTCCATAGTCTCTATGATCCCTATAGTCTCTATGGTCCCTATATCTCCCTATGGTCCCTATAGTCTCTATGGTCCCTATGGCCCCTCTATCTCTATGGTCCTCCATAGTCTCTATGTTCCCCCATAGTCTCTATGGTCCCCCATAGTCTCTATGGTCCCTATGGCCCCTCTATCCCTATGGTCCTCCATAGTCTCTTTGGTCCTCCATAGTCTCTATGGTCCCTATAGTCTCTATGGTCCCTTTGGCCCCTCTATCCCTACAGTCCTCCATAGTCTCTATGGTCCCTATAGTCTCTATGGTCCCCCATAGTCTCTATGGTCCTTATGGCCCCTCTATGGTCCTCCATAGTCTCTATGGTCCCCCATAGTCTCTATGGTCCCTATAGTCTCTATGGTCCCTATAGTCTCTATGGTCCCTATGGCCCCTCTATCTCTATGGCCCCCATAGTCTCTATGGTCCCCCATAGTCTCTATGGTCCCTACAGCCCCTCTATCTCTATGGTCCTCCATAGTCTCTATGGTCCCCCATAGTCTCTATGGTCCCTACGGCCCCTCTATCTCTATGGTCCTCCATAGTCTCTATGGTCCTCCATAGTCTCTATGATCCCTATAGTCTCTATGGTCCCTATATCTCCCTATGGCCCCTATAGTCTCTATGGTCCCTATGGCCCCTCTATCCCTACGGTCCTCCATAGTCTCTATGGTCCTCCATAGTCTCTATGGTCCCCCATAGTCTCTATGGTCCCTACGGCCCCTCTATCTCTATGGTCCTCCATAGTCTCTATGGTCCTCCATAGTCTCTATGGTCCCTATAGTCTCTATGGTCCCTATGGCCCCTCTATCCCTATGGTCCTCCATAGTCTCTATGGTCCCTATAGTCTCTATGGTCCCTATGGCCCCTCTATCTCTTTGGTCCTCCATAGTCTCTATGGTCCTCCATAGTCTCTATGGTCCCTATGACCCCTCTATCTCTATGGTCCTCCATAGTCTCTATGATCCCTATAGTCTCTATGGTCCCTATATCTCCCTATGGTCCCTATAGTCTCTATGGTCCCTATGGCCCCTCTATGGTCCTCCATAGTCTCTATGGTCCCCTATAGTCTCTATGGTCCCTTTGGCCCCTCTATCCCTCTGGTCCTCCATAGTCTCTATGATCCTTCTCAGCGTGACGCTGGTTCAGCCCGGTCCGGTTCACACGGCGTTAGAGCGGAAGTTGTTGGCGGAAGCGGAAATGACGGAATTTCCGGGAACGGATGAAGAAACGTTACGTTATTTCCGGTCCGTTTATTTACCGGCGGCCCGGAGCGTGTTCAGCGCGATGGGGCAGAGCCCGGAGGAGGTGGCAGAGGTGGGTATGGGGTTCTATGGGGTTCTATGGGGTTCTATGGGGGGATATGGGGTCCCTATGGGGTTATATGGGGTTATGGGGTCCCTATGGGGCTCTATGGGGGGATATGGGGTCTCTATAGGGCTCTATGGGGGTATATAGGGGGATATGGGGTCCCTATGGGGTTATATGGGGGCGTTATGGGGTCCCTATGGGGTTATATGGGGCGATATGGGGTTATATGGGGGGATATGGGGGGATATAGGGGGATATGGGGTCATTATGGGGATCTATGGGGTTATATTGGGGTTTATAGGGGGATATGGGGTCCCTATGGGGTTATATGGGGGTTTATAGGGGGATATAGGGGGGATATGGGGTCCCTATGGGGTTATATGGGGGGATATGGGGGGATATGGGGGTATATAGGGGGATATGGGGTCCCTATGGGTCCCTATGGGGCTCTATGGGGGGGTATATGGGGTTATATGGGGTCCCTATGGGGTTATATGGGGGGATATGGGGTTCTATGGGGGGATATGGGGGGATATGGGGTTATATGGGGTTATATAGGGTATATAGTGGGATATAGGGGGGATATGGGGTTATATGGGGGCCCTATGGGGCTCTATGGGGCATAAGGGGGGATATGGGGGGAGAAGGAGGGGAGATATGGGGGGATATGGGGTTATATGGGGTTATATGGGGTCCCTATGGGGCATATAGTGGGATATAGGGGGGATATGGGGTTATATGGGGTCCCTATGGGGTTATATGGGGTTATATGGGGGGATATAGGGGGATATGGGGTTATATGGGGGGATATGGGGTTCTATGGGGGGATATGGGGTTATATGGGGTTCTATGGGGGGATATGGGGTTATATGGGGGGATATGGGGTTATATGGGGGATATGGGGTCCCTATGGGTCCCTATGGGGTTATATGGGGGGATATGGGGGGATATGGGGTTATATGGGTCTCTATGGGTCTCTATATGGGGCATATAGGGGGGATATGGGGTTATATGGGTCTCTATGGGTCTCTATATGGGGCATATAGGGGGGATATGGGGTTATATGGGTCTCTATGGGTCTCTATATGGGGCATATAGGGGGGATATGGGGTTATATGGGTCTCTATGGGTCTCTATATGGGGCATATAGGGGGGATATGGGGTTATATGGGTCTCTATGGGTCTCTATATGGGGCATATAGGGGGGATATGGGGTTATATGGGGGGATATAGGGGGATATAGGGGGTATATGGGGCTATATGGGGTCCCTTTGGGGCTCTATTGGGTGAGAATGGGGTTATATGGGGGGATATGGGGGGATATGGGGTTATATGGGGTTATATGGGGTTATATGGGGTTATATGGGGTTCTATGGGGGGATATGGGGTTATATGGGGTTATATGGGGTTATATGGGGTTATATGGGGTTATATGGGGTTCTATGGGGGGATATGGGGTTCTATGGGGGGATATGGGGTTCTATGGAGGGATAATAGGGTTATATGGGGTTATATGTGGGGTATATGGGGGGATATTGGGGTTATATGGGGGGATATGGGGGGATATGGGGTTATATGGGGTCTCTATAGGGCTCTATGGGGATCTATGGGGTTATATGGGCCTCTATGGGTCTCTATGGGGCAGTTATGGGTCTCTATGGGGCACTATGGGTCTCTATGGGTCTCTATATGGGGCATATAGGGGAGATATGGGGTTATATGGGGGGATATGGGGTTATATGGGGGGATATGGGGGGATATGGGGTCTCTATAGGGCTCTATGGGGATCTATGGGGTTATATGGGGTTATATGGGGTCTCTATAGGGCTCTATGGGGATCTATGGGGTCCCTATGGGGGGATATGGGGTTATGTGGGGGGATATGGGGTTATATGGGGTTATATGGGGTTCTATGGGGGGATATGGGGTTCTATGGGGGGATATGGGGTTATATGGGGGGGTATGGGGTCCCTATGGGTCCCTATGGGGCTCTATGGGGTTATATGGGGGGATATGGGGTTATATGGGGGGATATGGGGTTATATGGGGTTATATGGGGGGATATGGGGTTATATGGGGTTATATGGGGTTATATGGGGTTATATGGGGGGATATGGGGTTATATGGGGGGATATGGGGTTATATGGGGTTATATGGGGGGATATGGGGTTATATGGGGTTATATGGGGGGATATGGGGTTATATGGGGTCCCTATGGGGCTCTATGGGGCATATAGGGGGGATATGGGGTTATATGGGGTTATATGGGGTTATATGGGGTTATATGGGGGGATATGGGGTTATATGGGGGGATATGGGGTTATATGGGGGGATATGGGGGGATATGGGGTTATATGGGGGGATATGGGGTTATATGGGGGGATATGGGGTCCCTATGGGGTTATATGGGGTTATATGGGGTTATATGGGGTTCTATGGGGGGATATGGGGTTATATGGGGGGATATGGGGTTATATGGGGAGATATGGGGTCCCTATAGGGCTCTATGGGGCATATAGGGGGGATATGGGGTTATATGGGGGGATATGGGGTTATATGGGGGGATATGGGGTTATATGGGGGGATATGGGGGGATATGGGGGGATATGGGGTCCCTATGGGGTCCTATGGGGCTCTGTTGGGGAATAATGGGGTTATATGGGGTCCCTATGGGGCTCTATGGGGATCTATGGGGTTATATGGGGAGATATGGGGATCTATGGGGGGGTATGGGGGGACATGGGGGGTTATTGGGGGATATGGGGGGATATGGGGTCCCTATAGGGCTCTATGGGTATCTATGGGGTTATATGGGGGGATATGGGGTTCTATGGGGTTATATGGGGTTCTATGGGGTTATATGGGGTTATATGGGGTTCTATGGGGGGATATGGGGTTATATGGGGTTATATGGGGTCTCTATAGGGCTCTATGGGGGGATATAGGGGGGATATAGGGGGATGTAGGGGGTATATGGGGTTATATGGGGTCCCTATGGGGTTATATGGGGTTATATGGGGGTATATGGGGTTATATGGGGCTATAGGGGGGGTATATGGGGTTAAATGGGGTTATAGGGGGGTATATAGGGGGATTTAGGGGGAAAAGGGGTTATATGGGGTCTCTATAGGGCTCTATGGGGATCTATGGGGTCCCTATGGGGGGATATGGGGTTATATAGGGGGATATGAGGTCCCTATGGGTCCCTGTGGGGCTCTATGGGGCATATAGGGGGGGTATGGGGGGTTATATGGGGGGCATGTGGGGTTATATGGGGGAATATGGTGGGATATGGGGTTATATGGGGGGATATGGTGTCCCTATAGGGCTCTATGGGGGCATATAGGGGGGATATGGGGAGATATGGGGGGATATGGGGGGGATATGGGGTTATATGGGGGGGATATAGGACTCTATGGGGGTATATGGGGGGGATATGGGGTTATATGGGGGGGATATAGGACTCTATGGGGGTATATGGGGGGGATATGGGGTTATATGGGGGGATATAGGGGGTCTTCACCATGTAACCCCCCATAACCCCCCTTTATCCCCCCCCCCCCCCAGGCGGTGGTCTCGGTCATCTCCTCCCCCCGCCCCCCCCTCCGCTTTGAGACCAACCCCCGTTACTCTCCGTTATTGGCGCTTCGTTCCGCCGACCGCCAGGGGGCGCTGTCGGTTCGGGCGATGCACGAGTTGTTACGTCACCGGGCCGCTCCACTCCGAGTCTCTATGGCAGCGCTACGTTGTATCACGTGCGGTTGTTGCGGCCAGAGCGTCGCCCCGGTGTGAGAGCGCCCCCCTGAGGTTGGGAGGACTGAGGGTGTGAATGGGGGGGGGGGGGTTGGTCACGTGGTTTGGTCCTATTGGGATGAATGGGGGGGAGTGGTCACGTGGTTTGGGGCTATTGGGATGAATGGGGGTTGGGGTCACGTGGTTTGGGCCTGTTGGGGATGAATGGAGGGGGTGGTCACGTGGTTTGGGCCTATTGGGATGAATGGAGGGGGGTGGTCACGTGGTTTGGGACTATTAAAGATGAATGGAGGGGGGTGGTCACGTGGTTGGGTCCTATGGGGATGAATGGGGGGGAGTGGTCACGTGGTTTGGGCCTATTGGGATGAATGGAGGGGGGGTGGTCACGTGGTTTAGGCCCATTGAGGATGAATGGGGCGTTGGGGGGCTGGGATGTCACGTGGTTTGGGCCTGTTGGGGATGAATGGAGGGGGGTGGTCACGTGGTTTGGGCCTATTGGGATGAATGGAAGGAGGGTGGGGGGGGTGGTCACGTGGTTTGGATCCTATTGGGATGAATGGGGGGGGTGGTCACGTGGTTTGGGCCCATTGAGGATGAATGGGGGGAGGGTGGGGGGGGGGTCACGTGGTTTGGGCCCATTGGGATGAATGGGGGGGTGGTCACGTGGCTTGGGCCTATTGGGATGAATGGGGGGTGGTCACGTGGTTTGGGACTATTAGAGATGAATGGGGGGGTGGTCACGTGGTTTGGGCCTATTGGGGATGAATGGGGGGGAGTGGTCACGTGGTTTGGGCCTATTGGGATGAATGGGGGTTGGGGTCACGTGGTTTGGATCCTATTGGGATGAATGGGGGGGAGTGGTCACGTGGTTTGGGCCCATTGGGATGAATGGAGGGGGGTGGTCACGTGGTTTGGATCCTATTGGGATGAATGGAGGGGGGTGGTCACGTGGTTTGGGCCTATTGGGGTGAATGGGGGTGGGGGGGGTCACGTGGTTTGGATCCTATTGGGGTGAATGGAGGGGTGGTCACGTGGTTTGGGACTATTAGAGATGAATGGGGGGGTGGTCACGTGGTTTGGGCCTATTGGGGATGAATGGAGGGGGTTGGTCACGTGGTTTAGGCCCATTAAGGATGAATGGGGGGAGGGTGGGGGGGGTGGTCACGTGGTTTGGATTCTATTGGGGATGAATGGGGGGGAGTGGTCACGTGGTTGGATCCTATTGGGGATGAATGGAGGTTGGGGTCACGTGGTTTGGGCCTATTGGGGATGAATGGCGGGGAGTGGTCACGTGGTTTGGATCCTATTGGGATGAATGGGGGGGTGGTCACGTGGTTTGGGACTATTAGAGATGAATGGAGGGGGTTGGTCACGTGGTTTGGGCCCATTGGGATGAATGGAGGGTGGTCACGTGGTTTGGGCCCTATTGAGGATGAATGGAGGGGAGTGGTCACGTGGTTTGGGCCTGTTGGGGATGAATGGAGGGGGGTGGTCACGTGGTTTGGATCCTATTGGGGATGAATGGGGGTTGGGGTCACGTGGTTTGGGCCTATTGGGATGAATGGAAGGAGGGTGGGGGGGGTGGTCACGTGGTTTGGATCCTATTGGGGTGAATGGGGGGGGGTGGTCACGTGGTTTGGGGCTATTGGGATGAATGGAAGGGGTGGTCACGTGATTTGGATCCTATTGGGATGAATGGGGGGGGGGTCACGTGATGATGGTTCCCCCCCCCCCCCCCCCCATTAATTGGGGTGAATGGGAGTGAATGGGGGAGGGGGGAGGGTGGTCACGTGATTCTTTCCCCCTCCCCCATTGGGATGAATGGAGAGAGAGATTGGGGGGGGGGGGGGGGCAGGAGGAGTCACGTGACCCCCCCCTCCCCCATTTGAGGCTGTTGGATGATGAAATGGGGTTTTATTATGAGGGGGGTCGTTTATACTTCAATGTTCCATTAAACGCTGTGTTATAAAGATTATCCGCATTAAACTCTTCATTTTGGGGGGGGGTCGTGGTGTTAATTACGGTGGGGGGGAGGGGAAGAACGAGGGGAGAAACTTCCGGGCTTTACCGGAAGTGTAGGCCGCGTTTCCATGACAACGAAGGAGGTGGGGAGGAACTTCCGGGCTTTACCGGAAGTGTAGGCCGCGTGTAGTGAGGCGGAAGTGACGTAGCGGAAGCGGAAGTGGATGCAGCCGCGTGGTGGTGGAGGAGAGGGACAAGATGGGGCGGCCTGGTCGGGTAATAGAACGGGACCGAACCGGAACCGGAACCGGAACCGGAACTGGGGGAGGGAAAACGGGTTTGGGCCTACGGGGGGGGGGGGGGTGGGGAGTAAAGGGGGGGGAACGGAACCGGGTTCGGGGGGGGGGGGGGGTTCGGAACCGGACCCGAATTGGATCGGGGGGGGGGGGGGGGGGGGTTCTGGTTCTGGAAGGTTCTGGACTCAATGAGGGATCTAGAACTGGAGATATGGAACCCAAAGGGGGGTTTGGACCCAGAACTTGGGGGTTAAGGGAGGGAATTGGACCCAAAGTTAATGGGATCCAGAACCAAAGGGGGATCCGGAACCAAAAGGGGGTTCTGGAAGGTTCTGGACCCAATAATGGATCTAGAACTGGAGATCTAGAACCAGAACCAGAGGGGGGGGTGGACCCAGAACTTGGGGGTTAAGGGGGGGAATTGGACCCAAAGTTAATGGGGTCCAGAACCAAAGGGAGATCCGGAACCAAAAGGGGGGTTCTGGAAGGTTCTGGACCCAATAAGGGATCTAGAACTGGAGATATGGAACCCAAAGGGGGTTTGGACCTAGAACTTGGGGATCGGGGGGGATTTGGACCCAAAGTTAATGGGATCCGGAACCAAAGGGGATCCGGAACGGTTCTGGAGGGTTCTGGACCCAATAAGGGATATGGAACTGGAGATCTAGAACTGGATGGGGGGGGGGGGGGTTGGACCCAGAACTTGGGGGTCACGGGGGGGGGGGGGGAACTGGACCCGAACTGAATGGGATCCAGAACCAAAGGGGGATCTGGAACCAAAAGGGGGGTTCTGGAAGGGTTCTGGAAGGTTCTGGACTCAATGAGGGATCTAGAACTGGAGATATGGAACCAGAACCAGAGGGGGGGGTGGACCCAGAACTTGGGGGTCAAGGGGGGGAATTGGACCCAAAGTTAATGGGATCCAGAACCAAAGGGGGATCCGGAACCAATAGGGGGTTCTGGAAGGTTCTGGACCCAATAAGGGATCTAGAACTGGAGATACGGAACCAAAAGGGGTTTGGACCCAGAACTTGGGGGGATCAGGGACGGAACCGAACCCAAACTTAATGGGTTGGGGGGAATCAAAGCAGGGTTCTGGAAGGTTCTGGACCCAATAATGGATCTAGAACCGGAGATATGGAACCAAAAGGGGGGTTTGGACCCAGAACTTGGGGGGATCAGGGGCGGAACTGGACCCAAAGTTAATAGGATCGGAAGAACCAAAGTGGGATTCTGGTAGGGTTCTGGACCCAATAATGGATCTAGAACCGGAGATACGGAACCAGAAGGGGATTTGGACCTAGAACTTGGGGATCGGGGGGGGAATTGGACCCAAAGTTAATGGGATCCAGAACCAAAGGGGGATCTGGAACCTAAAGGGGGGTTCTAGACCCAATAATGGATCTAGAACTGGAGATACGGAACCAGAAGGGGGTTTGGACCTAGAACTTGGGGATCGGGGGGGGATTTGGACCCAAAGTTAATGGGATCCAGAACCAAAGGGGGATCTGGAACCTAAAGGGGGTTCTGGAAGGTTCTGGACCCAATAATGGATCTAGAACCAGAGATACGGAACCAGAAGGGATTTGGACCCAGAACTTGGGGGTCAGGGACGGAACTGGACCCAAACTTAATGGGATGGGGGGATCCAAAGCAGGGTTCTGGAAGGGTTCTGGACCCAATAATGGATCTAGAACCGGAGATACGGAACCAGAAGGGATTTGGACCCAGAACCTGGGGGTCAGGGACGGAACCGAACCCAAAGTTAATGGGATGGGGGGAACCAAAGGGGGATCCAGAACCAATAGGGGGCCCAAGAACGGATCTAGAACTGGACCCAGAACCAGAGATACGGAACCAGAAGGGATTTGGACCCAGAACTTGGGGGGATCAGGGACGGAACCGGATCCAAACTTAATGGGATGGGGGAAGGGTTCTGGACCCAATAAGGGATTTAGAACTGGAGATACGGAACCAGAAGGGATTTGGACCCAGAACTTGGGGGTTAGGGACGGAACCGGACCCAAACTTAATGGACTGGGGGGCACCAAAGGGGATCTAGAACCAAAAAGGGGGTTCTGGAAGGTTCTATAAGGTTCTGGTAGGGTTCTGGACCCAATAAGGGATCTAGAACCGGGGGGAGGGGGGTTGGACCTAGAACTTGGGGGTCAGGGAAGGAACTGGACCCAAAGTTAATAGGATGGGGGGAACCAAAGGGGGTTCTGGACCCAATAAGGGACAATAAGGGGGTCTGGAACCAGAACCAGAAGGGATTTGGACCCAGAACCTGGGGTGATCAGGGCCGGAACCGGACCCAAACCCCCCCCACCCCATTAATTCCTGCCCCTGTTGTGGGTCTGGGCAGAGTAAGAACCAGAAGAAGCAGCGCTCGGCCGCGTTGATCCGGAACCAGGAGGATTTTGGGTCGGTTCCTCATTCCTTCGTGTTCCATCGGGGTCGAGTGGGTCGGAACGTCCGGCAGCTCTCCATGGATCTAAGGAAGGTTATGGAGCCATATACGGCCAGGGCGCTAAAGGTCTGTGTGGGGTGGGGATATAGGGTTATAGGGGTCTGTATGAGGTATGGGGTATGGGGGGGGGGTTATAGGGTTATAGGGGTCTGTATGGGGTATGGGGGGGTTATAGGGTATGGGGGGATCTGACCCTTATGGGGTTGGGGGGGGCAGATCTGATCCTATGGGGTTGGGGGGGTAGAACTGACCCTTATGGGGTTGGGGGGGGGTAGAGCTGACCCTTATGGGGTTGGGGGGGGGGTAGAACTGACCCTTATGGGGCTGGGGGGGGGTGGTAAAACTGACCCTTATGGGGTTGGGGTGGGGGGGTAGATCTGATCCTTATGGGGTTGGGGGGGGTAGAGCTGACACTTATGGGGTTGGGGGGGGGGGGGTAGATCTGATCCTATGGGGTTGGGGTGGGTAGAACTGATCCTTATGGGGTTGGGGGGGGTAGAGTTGACACTTATGGGGTTGGGGGGGGGGGGTAGATCTGATCCTATGGGGTTGGGGTGGGTAGAACTGATCCTTATGGGGTTGGGGGGGGTAGAGTTGACACTTATGGGGTTGGGGGGGGGGGGGTAGATCTGATCCTATGGGGTTGGGGTGGGTAGAACTGATCTTTATGGGGTTGGGGGGGGTAGATCTGACACTTATGGGGTTGGGGGGGGGTAAAACTGACCCGTATGGGGTTGGGGGGGGATAGAACTGATCCTTATGGGGTTGGGGGGGGGTAGAGCTGACCCTTATGGGGTTGGGGGGGGATAGAACTGATCCTTATGGGGTTGGGGGGGGTAGAGCTGACCCTTATGGGGTTGGGGGGGGTAGAGCTGACCCTTATGGGGTTGGGGGGGGGTAGAGCTGACCCTTATGGGGTTGGGGGGGGGTAGAACTGACCCTTATGGGGTTGGGGGGGGGGGGGGGGTAAAAACCTGACCCTTATGGGGTTGAGGGGGGTAGAACTGACCCTTATGGGGTTGGGGGGGGGTATATGTGACACTTATGGGGTGGGGGGGGGGCAGATCTGACTCTTTGGGGTCCCTATGGGGATGGGGGGGGTATCTGACCCCAGCAGACCCCTATTGGGGATGGGGTTTGGGGGGGACTCCTCATTTGAAGCCCCCCCTCCCTCATTTATGACCTAGCAGACCCCTATTGGGGGGCTTGGGGGGGATTGGGGTAGGGGGGGGTTCTGATTTGAAGCCCCCCCCCCTCATTTATGACCAGCAGATCCCTATTGGGGGGGTGGTTGAAGGGGGGGGGGTCCTCATTTGAAGCCCACCCCTCACTTATGACCCAGCAGACTCCTATTGGGAGGGGGGGATCCTCATTTGAAGCCCCCTCCCCCTCATTTATAACTCATCAGACCCCTATTGGGGGGTTGTTGAGGTGGGGGGGGGGGTCCTCATTTGAAGACCCCTCCCTCATTTATGACCCAGCAGATCCCTATTAGGGTGGTGGTTGAGAGGGGGGGGGGGGTCCTCATTTAAAGCCCCCCTCCCCTCTCATTTAAGACCCAGGAGACCCCTATAATGGGGGTCCTCATTTGAAGCCCCCCCCTCCCCCATTTATGACCCAGCAGATCCCTATTGGGGGGGTGGTTGAAGGGGGGGGGGTCCTCATTTGAAGCCCACCCCTCACTTATGACCCAGCAGACTCCTATTGGGAGGGGGGGTCCTCATTTGAAGCCCCCTCCCCCTCATTTATAACTCATCAGAACCCTATTGGGGGGGTTGTTGAGGTGGGGGGGGGTCCTCATTTGAAGCCCACCCCTCACTTATGACCCAGCAGACTCCTATTGGGAGGGGGGGGTCCTCATTTGAAGACCCCCTCCCTCATTTATGACCCAGCAGATCCCTATTAGGGTGGTGGTTGAGAGGGGGGGGGGGTCCTCATTTAAAGCCCCCTCCCCTCTCATTTAAGACCCAGGAGACCCCTATTGGGGGGTGGTTTAGAGGGGGGGGGGTCCTCATTTAAACCCCCCCCCCCTTTATTTGTAGGTCAGGAAGAAGAATTCCTTACGGGATTTCGTGGCTGTTGCGGGGCCGTTGGGGGTCACCCACTTCTTTGTGTTCAGCAAGACCCTACAGGGGGTCAATATGGTGAGGAGACCCCCACCCTATATAAGAGATATGGGGATGGGACCCCCACCCTATATAAGAGATATGGGTATGGGACCCCCACCCTATTAAAGGGGGGAGAGCTGGGTATGGGACCCCCACCCTATATAAGAGATACGGGTATGGGACCCCCACCCTATTAAAGGGGGGGAGAGATGGGTGTGGGACCCCCACCCTATATAAGAGATACGGGGATGGGACCCCCACCCTATTAAAGGGGGGGAGAGATGGGTATGGGACCCCCACCCTATATAAGAGATATGGGAATGGGACCCCCACCCTATATAAGAGATATGGGTATGGGACCCCCACCCTATATAAGAGATATGGGTATGGGACCCCCACCCTATTAAAGGGGGGGAGAGATGGGTATGGGACCCCCACCCTATATAAGAGATATGGGGATGGGACCCCCACCCTATATAAGAGATATGGGGATGGGACCCTCACCCTATATAAGAGATCTGGGTATGGGACCCCCACCCTATATAAGAGATATGGGGATGGGACCCCCACCCTATATAAGAGATCTGGGTATGGGACCCCCACCCTATATAAGAGATATGGGTATGGGACCCCCACCCTATTAAAGGGGGGAGATATGGGTATGGGACCCCCACCCTATTAAAGGGGGGAGAGATGGGTATGGGACCCCCACTCTATATAAGAGATATGGGGATGGGACCCCCACCCTATATAAGAGATATGGGTATGGGACCCCCACCCTATTAAAGGGGGGGAGATATGGGTATGGGACCCCCACCCTATTAAAGGGGGAGAGATGGGTATGGGACCCCCACCCTATATAAGAGACATGGGGATGGGACCCCCACCCTATATAAGAGATATGGGGATGGGACCCCCACCCTATTAAAGGGGGGGAGAGATGGGTATGGGGACCCCCACCCTATAAGAGATACGGGTGGGATGGGGGTCAGTATGGGGTGAATGGGAATGGGGGGGTTATATGGGAGGGGGGTATAGGGAGGCTATGGTGGGGGGGGGGGGGGGTTATAGGGAGGGTTATGGGGTGGGGGTGGGTATAGGGGGTGTTATGGGGGGGTATAGAGGGGGTTATTGAGGGGGGGCTATGGGGGGGTGGCTGTAGGGTGGGTTAGGGGGGGTTATAGAGGGTTATGGGGAGTTATAGGGGGGTTATGGGGGGGGGATATGGGGGGGTTAAGGGGGGGTATAGAGGGGGTTATTGGGGGGGGTGGCTATAGGGAAGGTTATGGGGGGGTATAGGGGGATTATGGGGGGGGCTATGGGGGGGTGGCTTTAGGGTGGGTTAAGGGGGAGTATAGAGGGGGTTATGGGGGGGGGCTGGCTATAGGGTGGGTTATGGGGGTATAGAGGGGGTTATGGGGGCTATAGAGAAGGTTATGGGGGGGGTTATGGGGGCATATAAGGGGGTTATAGGGTGGTTGTGGGGGGGGGGTGGCTATAGGGTGGGTTATGAGGGGCTATGGGGGGGTTATGGGGGATATAGGGGGGTTATGGGGGGGGGCTATAGGGAAGGTTATGGGGTGGTATAGGGGGGGTTATGGGGGGATATATGGGAGTCTTGGGGGATATAGGGGATTATGGGGGGGGGGCTATGGGGGGGTGGCTATAGGGTGGGTTATGGGGGGTTATAGAGGGTTATGGGGGGGCATAGAGGGTTTATGGGGGGGGTATAGAGGGGGTTATGGGGGAGGGCTGGCTATAGGGTGGGTTATGGGGGTATAGAGGGGGTTATGGGGGCTATAGGGAAGGTTATGGGGGGGTTATGGGGGCATATAAGGGGGTTATAGGGTGGTTGTGGGGGGGGGGTGGCTATAGGGTGGGTTATGGGGGGCTATGGGGGGGGTTATGGGGGATATAGGGGGGCTATGGGGGGGGGCTATAGGGAAGGTTATGGGGTGGTATAGGGGGGGTTATGGGGGGATATATGGGGGTCTTGGGGGATTATGGGGGGGGGCTATGGGGGGGTGGCTATAGGGTGGGTTATGGGGGGGTTATGGGGGGTCTATAGGGTGGGTTATGGGGTGGTGGTGGGGGGTTATGGGGGATATAGAGGGGTTTATTGGGGGGGTTGGCTATAGGGAAGGTTATGGGGGGGTTATTGAGGGGGGGGCTGTGGGGGGGCGGCTATAGGGTTATGGGGGGGTATAGAGGGGGTTATGGGGGCTATAGGGAAGGTTATGGGGTGGTATAGGGTGGGTTATGGGGGGATATATGGGGGTCTTGGGGGATATAGGGGGATTATGGGGGGGGGGCTATGGGGGGGTGGCTATAGGGTGGGTTATGGGGGGTATAGGGGGTTATTGGGGGGTATAGAGGGTTTATGGGGGGGTATAGAGGGGTTGTGAGGGGGGCTGGCTATAGGGTGGGTTATGGGGGGCTATGGGGGGGGTTATGGGGGCTATAGAGAAGGTTATGGGGGGGTTATGGGGGCATATAAGGGGGTTATAGGGGGGTTGTGGGGGGGGGCTGGCTATAGGGTGGGTTATGGGGGGCTATGGGGGGGGGTTATGGGGGATATAGGGTGGGCTATGGGGGGGGGGGCTATAGGGAAGGTTATGGGGTGGTATAGGGTGGGTTATGGGGGGATATATGGGGGTCTTGGGGGATATAGGGGGATTATGGGGGGGGGCTATGGGGGGGTGGCTATAGGGTGGGTTATGGGGGGTATAGGGGGTTATTGGGGGGTATAGAGGGTTTATGGGGGGGTATAGAGGGGTTGTGAAGGGGGCTGGCTATAGGGTGGGTTATGGGGGGTTATGGGGGGGGTTATGGGGGCTATAGGGAAGGTTATGGGGGGGGTTATGGGGGCATATAAGGGGGTTATAGGGTGGTTGTGGGGGGGGGCTGGCTATAGGGTGGGTTATTGGGGGGTTATGGGGGATATAGGGGGGGGGTTATGGGGTGGGGGGGGTCTATGGGTGCAGATGATGACAACATCCCCCCTGATCTGCTTTGATGCTGTTCAAAGTAAACGCACTGATGCGCCCATTGAGCCCAACTGGGGGGGGGGGCAGCACCTAAACCCCCCCCCCCCATCAGTCTTTGGGGTCGGGACCCTCACTCAGTACTCACTCTTTTACCCCCCCCCCCCTTATTTCTGGTCCCCCCCCCCCATATAACAGAAGCTGTTCCGGTTGCCTGGAGGCCCCACGTTGACGTTTAAAGTGACAGAGGTGGGACCCCCCCCAATTTGATGCCCCCTCCCCCACCCTAACCCCCCC
>NW_028189014.1:127644-171851 GCF_054131305.1 Coturnix japonica | reverse complement strand
CACCTCCCTTATCACCCTTATCTCCCCCCTTATCAGTACTCACTGATCCGTGACGTGGTCTCGTCCCTTCGCCGTCACCGGATGCACCCCCCTTATCAACCCCCACCCTTATCACCCCTTATCACCCCCCTTATCAGATCTCCCCCCTTATCACCCCCCTTATCACCCCCCTTATCAGATCCTCTTCCTTATCACCCCCCTTTTCACCCCTTATCTCTCCTTATCACCCCCCTTATCAATCCCCCCTTATCACAGCCCTTATCAATCCCCCCTTATCACCCCTTATCACCCCCCATCACCCCCCATATCACCTCATATCACCCCTTATCACCCCCCTTATCATCCCCCTTATCACCCCTTATCACCCCCCTTATCAGATCCTCTTCCTTATCACCCCTTATCACCCCCTTATCAGATCTCCCCCCTTATCACCCCTTATCAGTACTCTCTGATCCGTGACGTGGTGTCGTCCCTTCGCCATCACCGGATGCACCCCGCTTATCAACCCCCCCCCTTATCAACCCCCCCTCTTATCACCCCTTATCACCCCCCTTATCCCCCCTTATTGCCCCCCTTATCACCCCTTACCCCTGTTATCAATCCCCGCTTATCACCCCCCTTATCAATCCCCCCTTATCCCCCCTTATCCCCCCTTATCACCCCTTATCCCCCCTTATCAATCACCCCTTATCACCTCCTTATCACCTCTTATCACCCCCCTTATCAGATCCTCTTCCTTATCACCCCCCCTTATCACCCCTTATCACTCCCCTTATCAGACTCCCCCCCCTTATCACCCCTTATCCCCCCTTATCACCCCTTATCACCCCTTATCCCCCCCCTTATCACCCCTTATCACTCCCCTTATCAGACTCCCCCCCCTTATCACCCCTTATCCCCCCTTATCCCCCCTTATCACCCCTTATCCCCCCTTATCCCCCCTTATCACCCCTTATCCCCCCTTATCACCCCTTATCACCCCCCTTATCAGATCCTCTTCCTTATCACCCCCCCTTATCACCCCCCCTTATCACCCCCCCTTATCAACCGCCCCCCATTCCTTCCCCCCCCTTATCACCCCCCTTATCAATCCCCCCTTATCAGCCCTTATCACCCCCCTTATCAACCCCCTTTATCACTCCCCCTTATCACTCCCCCCTTATCAGTACTCACTGATCCGTGACGTGGTTTTGTCCCTTCACCGTCACCGGATGCACCCCCCTTATCACCCCCCTTATCAGACTCCCCCCCTTATCACCCCCTTATCACCCCTTATCACCCCCCTTATCAACACCCCCACTCCCTCCCCCCTTATCAACCCCCCCCATCACACCCCCTTATCACCCCCTTATCAACCCCCCCCTTATCAGATCTCATCCCTTATTACCCCCCTTATCAGATCCTCTTCCTTATCATCCCTTATCACCCCCTTTATCAGCCCCCTTATCAGATCTCTTCCCTTATCACCCCCTTATCACCCCTTATCAGACTCCCCCCCCTTATCACTCCCCTTATCACCCCTTATCACCCCCCATATCAGACCCTCTCCCTTATCAGCCCCCCCTTATCACCCCATATCACACCTTATCAGACTCCCCCCCTTATCAATCCCCCCCCTTATCAATTCCCCCCCTTATCAATCACCTCTTATCACCCCTTATCACCTCTTATCAATCTCCCCTTATCACCCCCCTTATCACCCCTTATCAATCAATCCCCCCTTATCACCCCTTATCAATCAATCCCCCCTTATCACCCTTTATCAACCTCCCCCCCCTTATCAGCCCCCCCCTTATCAACCCCCCCCCTTATCAGCCCTTATCACTCCCCTTATCACCTCCCTTATCTCCCCCCTTATCAGTACTCCCTGATCCGTGACGTGGTGTCGTCCCTTCGCCGTCACCGGATGCACGAGCAGCAGTTCCTGCACCCGCCGTTATTGGTGCTCAGCAACTTGGGGCTGCCCCACATCCACATCAAGGCAACAGCCAGCACCCTGCAGAGCGCATTGCCTGCCATCAATGTGCATAAGGTCCTGGAAGGGGATAATAAGAGGGGTCCTGGAAGGGATATAGAGGGGGTATGGGAGGGTCCTGGAAGGGTCATAGAGGGGGTATGGGATGGGTTGGGCTGCCCCACATCCACATCAAGGCAACAGCCACAGCCCTACAGAGCGCACTGCCTGCCATCAATGTGCATAAGGTCCTGGAAGGGATATAGAGGGGGATAGAAGGGTCCTGGAAGGGACATAGAGGGGGTATGGGATGGGTTGGGCTGCCCCACATCCACATCAAGGCAACGGCTACAGCACTGCAGAGCGCATTGCCTGCTATCAATGTGCATAAGGTCCTGGAAGGGGAAAGGATGGGTCCTGGAAGGGATATAGAGGGACATAGAGGGACATAGAGGGGGTATGGGATGGGTTGGGCTGCCCCACATCCACATCAAGGCCACAGCTACAGCCCTGCAGAGCGCATTGCCTGCTATCAATGTGCATAAGGTCCTGACAGGGACATAGAGGGACATAGAGGGGGTTGGGAGGGTCCTGGAAGGGAATAGAGTGGGATGGAAGGGTCCTGGAAGGGTATAGGATGGGTTGGGAGGGTCCTGGAAGGGATAGAGTGGGTTGGGAGGGTCCTGGAAGGGGATAGAATGGGTTGGGAGGGTATAGGTTGGGTTGGGAAGGTCCTGGAAGGGAATAGAGTGGGTTGGATGGGATATAGAGTGGGTTGGGTGGGTCCTGGAAGGGCAGATAATGGGTTGGAAGGGTCCTAGAAGGGCATAGAGTGGGATGGAAGGGTCCTGGAAGGGGATAGGATGGGTTGGGAGGGTCCTGGAAGGGAATAGAGTGGGTTGGATGGGATATAGAGTGGGTTGGGAGGGTCCTGGAAGGGAATAGAGTGGGTTGAAAGGGCTTAGAGTGGGTTGGGAGGGTGTAGAGTGGGTTGGGAAGGTCCTGGAAGGGAATAGAGTAGGATGGGAGGGTCCTGGAAGGGCTTAGAGTGGGTTGGGAGGGACATAGAGGGTCCTGGAAGGGGATAGGATGGGGGTTGGGAGGGTATAGATTGGGTTGGGAAGGTCCTGGAAGGGCTTAGAGTATGTTGGGTGGGTATAGAGTGGGTTGGGAAGGTCCTGGAAGGGGATAGAGTGGGTTGGAAGGGACCTGGAAGGGGATAGGATAGATTGGAAGGGTCCTGGAAGGGTGTAGAGTGACTTGAGAGGGTCCTGGAAGGGAATAGAGTGGGTTGGGTTTGACATAGAGGGGGTTGGAAGGGACCTGGAAGGGGTTAGGATGGGTTGGGAGGGTCCTGGAAGGGAATAGAGTGGGTTGGGAGGGACATAGAGGGGGTTGGGAGGGTCCTGGAAGGGATATAGAGGGGGTATGGGATGGGTTGGGCTGCCCCACATCCACATCAAGGCAACAGCCACAGCTCTACAGAGCGCATTGCCTGCTATCAATGTGCATAAGGTCCTGGAAGGGGAAAGGATGGGTCCTGGAAGGGACATAGAGGGACATAGAGTGGGTATAGGATGGGTTGGGAGGGACATAGAGTGGGTTGGGAGGGTCCTGGAAGGGAATAGAGTGGGATGGAAGGGTCCTGGAAGGGTATAGGATGGGTTGGGAGGGTCCTGGAAGGGAATAGAGTGGGTTGAAAGGGCTTAGCGTGGGTTGGGAGGGTGTAGAGTGGGTTGGGAGGGTCCTGGAAGGGAATAGGATGGGTTGGAAGGGTCTTGGAAGGGAATAGAATGGGGGTTGGGAGGGTATAGGTTGGGTTGGGAAGGTCCTGGAAGGGAATAGAGTGGGTTGGATGGGATATAGAGTGGGTTGGGAGGGTCCTGGAAGGGAATAGAGTGGGATGGAAGGGTCCTGGAAGGGTATAGGATGGGTTGGGAGGGTCCTGGAAGGGAATAGGATGGGTTGGAAGGGTCTTGGAAGGGGATAGGATGGGAGTTGGGAGGGTATAGGATGGGTCCTGGAAGGGACATAGAATGGGTTGGGAGGGTGTAGAGTGGGTTGGAAGGGTCCTGGAAGGGAATAGAATAGGATGGGAAGGTCCTGGAAGGGCTTAGAGTGGGTTGGGAGGGTCCTGGAAGGGCATAAGATGGGTTGGGAGGGTCCTGGAAGGGAATAGAATGAGTTGGGAGGGACATAGAGTGGGTTGGGTGGGTCCTGGAAGGGTCATAGAGGGGGTTGGGAGGGTCCTGGAAGGGGGTAGAGTGAGTTGGGAGGGACTTAGAGGGGGTTGGGAGGGTCCTGGAAGGGATATAGAGGGGGTATGGGATGGGTTGGGCTGCCCCACATCCACATCAAGGCAACAGCCACGGCCATACAGAGTGCATTGCCCCCTATCAACGTGCATAAGGTCCTGGAAGGGGAAAGGATGGGTCCTGGAAGGGACATAGAGGGGAATAGAAGGGTCCTGGAAGGGCATAGAGGGGGTTCAGAGGGACGTAGGGTGGGTTGGGAGGGTCCTGGAAGGGACATAGGATGGGTTGGGTGGGCATAGGATGGGGGTTGGGAGGGTATAGGATGGGTTGGGAGGGTGTAGAGTGGATTGGGAGGGTCCTGGAAGGGACATAGAGGGGGTTGGGAGGGTCCTGGAAGGGGATAGAGGGGGTATGGGATGGGTTGGGCTGCCCCACATCCACATCAAGGCAACAGCCACGGCCCTACAGAGCGCACTGCCTGCCATCAACGTGCATAAGGTCCTGGAAGGGACATAGAGGGGGATGGGAGGGTCCTGGAAGGGTCATAGAGGGACATAGAGGGACATAGAGGGGGTATAGGATGGGTTGGGAGGGTCCTGGAAGGGCATAGAGTGAGTTGGGAGGGACATAGAATTGGTTGGAAGGGTCTTGGAAGGGCATAAGATGGGTTGGAAGGGTCCTGGAAGGGAATAGAATGGGTTGGGATGGACATAGAGGGTCCTGGAAGGGGATAGGATGGGGGTTGGGAGGGTATAAGATGGGTTGGAAGGGTCTTGGAAGGGAATAGAGTGGGTTGGGAGGGTATAGAGTGGGTTGGGAGGGTCCTGGAAGGGGATAGAGTGGGTTGGAAGGGACCTGGAAGGGGATAGGATAGATTGGAAGGGTCCTGGAAGGGTGTAGAGTGACTTGAGAGGGTCCTGGAAGGGAATAGAGTGGGTTGGGTTTGACATAGAGGGGGTTGGAAGGGACCTGGAAGGGGTTAGGATGGGTTGGGAGGGTCCTAGAAGGGAATAGAGTGGGTTGGGAGGGACTTAGAGGGGGTTGGGAGGGTCCTGGAAGGGACATAGAGGGGGTATGGGATGGGTTGGGCTGCCCCACATCCACATCAAGGCCACGGCCACGGCCCTACAGAGCGCATTGCCTGCTATCAATGTGCATAAGGTCCTGGAAGGGACATAGAGGGGGTTGGGAGGGTCTTGGAAGGGGATAGAGGGGGTTGGGAGGGTCCTGGAAGGGACATAGAGGGGGTATGGGATGGGTTGGGCTGCCCCACATCCACATCAAGGCCACAGCTACAGCCATACAGAGCGCACTGCTGGCCATCAATGTGCATAAGGTCCTGGAAGGGGATAATAAGAGGGGTCCTGGAAGGGACATAGAGGGGGTATGGGATGGGTTGGGCTGCCCACATCCACATCAAGGCCACGGCTACAGCACTGCAGAGTGCACTGCCTGCCATCAATGTGCATAAGGTCCTGGAAGGGGATAATAAGAGGGGTCCTGGAAGGGACATAGAGGGGGTATGGGATGGGTTGGGCTGCCCCACATCCACATCAAGGCAACAGCCAGCACCCTACAGAGCGCATTGCCTGCCATCAATGTGCATAAGGTCCTGACAGGGACATAGAGGGACATAGAGGGGGTTGGGAGGGTCCTGGAAGGGGATAGAGGGGGTTGGGAGGGTCCTGGAAGGGACATAGAGGGGGATAGAAGGGTCCTGGAAGGGGATAGAGCGGGTTGGGAGGGTCCTGGAAGGGACATAGAGGGGGATAGAAGGGTCCTGGAAGGGTCATAGAGGGACATAGAGGGGGTTGGGAGGGTCCTGGAAGGGAATAGAGTGGGTTGGATGGGATATAGAGTGGGTTGGGTGGGTCCTGGAAGGGGCAGATAATGGGTTGGAAGGGTTCTAGAAGGGCATAGAGTGGGTTGGGAGGGTCCTGGAAGGGGAAAACGGGGGTTGGGAGGGTCCTGGAAGGGAATAGAGTGGGTTGAATGGGCTTAGAGTGGGTTGGGAGGGTCCTGGAAGGGAATAGGATGGGTTGGAAGGGTCTTGGAAGGGGATAGGATGGGAGTTGGGAGGGTATAGGATGGGTCCTGGAAGGGACATAGAATGGGTTGGGAGGGTGTAGAGTGGGTTGGGAGGGTCCTGGAAGGGGGTAGGAAGGGTTGGGAGGGTCCTGGAAGGGCTTAGAGTGGGATGGAAGGGTCCTGGAAGGGGATAGAGTGGGATGGAAGGGTCCTGGAAGGGTATAGGATGGGTTGGAAGGGTCCTGGAAGGGCATAGAGTAGGTTGGGAGGGTCCTGGAAGGGAATAGAGTGGGTTGGATGGGATATAGAGTGGGTTGGGAGGGTCCTGGAAGGGTATAGAGTGGGATGGAAGGGTCCTGGAAGGGAATAGAGTGGGATGGAAGGGTCCCTGGAAGGGTATAGGATGGGTTGGGAGGGTCCTGGAAGGGAATAGAATGGGTTGGGAGGGTGTAGAGTGGGTTGGGAAGGTCCTGGAAGGGGATAGAGTGGGTTGGAAGGGACCTGGAAGGGGATAGGATAGATTGGAAGGGTCCTGGAAGGGTGTAGAGTGACTTGAGAGGGTCCTGGAAGGGAATAGAGTGGGTTGGGTTTGACATAGAGGGGGTTGGAAGGGACCTGGAAGGGGTTAGGATGGGTTGGGAGGGTCCTGGAAGGGAATAGAGTGGGTTGGATGGGATATAGAGTGGGTTGGGAGGGTCCTGGAAGGGAATAGAGTGGGATGGAAGGGTCCTGGAAGGGTATAGGATGGGTTGGAAGGGTCCTGGAAGGGAATAGAGTGGGTTGAAAGGGCTTAGAGTGGGTTGGGAGGGTCCTGGAAGGGAATAGGATGGGAGTTGGGAGGGTATAGGATGGGTCCTGGAAGGGACATAGAATGGGTTGGGAGGGTGTAGAGTGGGTTGGGAAGGTCCTGGAAGGGAATAGAGTAGGATGGGAGGGTCCTGGAAGGGCTTAGAGTGGGTTGGGAGGGTCCTGGAAGGGCATAAGATGGGTTGGAAGGGTCCTGGAAGGGAATAGAGTGGGTTGGGTTTGACATAGAGGGGGTTGGAAGGGACCTGGAAGGGGTTAGGATGGGTTGGGAGGGTCCTGGAAGGGAATAGAGTGAGTTGGGAGGGACATAGAGTAGGTTGGGAGGGTCCTGGAAGGGGATAGAGTGAGTTGGGAGGGACTTAGAGGGGGTTGGGAGGGTCCTGGAAGGGACATAGAGGGGGTATGGGATGGGTTGGGCTGCCCCACATCCACATCAAGGCAACGGCTACAGCCCTACAGAGCGCATTGCCGGCTATCAATGTGCATAAGGTCCTGGAAGGGACATAGGAAGGGTTGGGAGGGTCCTGGAAGGGAATAGAGTGGGTTGGATGGGATATAGAGTGGGTTGGGAGGGTCCTGGAAGGGAATAGAGTAGGTTGGGAGGGTCCTGGAAGGGGAAAACGAAGGTTGGGAGGGTCCTGGAAGGGAATAAAGTGGGTTGGATGGGATATAGAGTGGGTTGGGAGGGTCCTGGAAGGGAATAGAGTGGGATGGAAGGGTCCTGGAAGGGAATAGAGTGGGATGGAAGGGTCCTGGAAGGGTATAGGATGGGTTGGAAGGGTCCTGGAAGGGAATAGAATGGGTTGGGAGGGACATAGAGGGTCCTGGAAGGGGATAGGATGGGGGTTGGGAGGGTATAAGATGGGTTGGAAGGGTCTTGGAAGGGAATAGAGTGGGTTGGGAGGGTATAGAGTGGGTTGGGAGGGTCCTGGAAGGGAATAGAGTGGGTTGGAAGGGACCTGGAAGGGGATAGGATAGATTGGAAGGGTCCTGGAAGGGTGTAGAGTGACTTGAGAGGGTCCTGGAAGGGAATAGAGTGGGTTGGGTTTGACATAGAGGGGGTTGGAAGGACCTGGAAGGGGTTAGGATGGGTTGGGAGGGTCCTGGAAGGGAATAGAGTGGGTTGGATTGGATATAGAGTGGGTTGGAAGGGTCCTGGAAGGGATAGAGTGGGTTGAAAGGGTCCTAGAAGGGCATAGAGTGGGTTGGGAGGGTCCTGGAAGGGAATAGAGTGAGTTGGGAGGGACATAGAGGGGGTTGGGAGGGTCCTGGAAGGGACATAGAGGGGGTATGGGATGGGTTGGGCTGCCCCACATCCACATCAAGGCAACGGCTACAGCACTGCAGAGCACATTGCCTGCTATCAATGTGCATAAGGTCCTGACAGGGACATAGAGGGGATAGAAGGGTCCTGGAAGGGTCATAGATGGGGTTGGGAGGGTCCTGGAAGGTTGATAGTTGGGTTGGAAAGGTCCTGGAAGCTTCATATCCCCCCCCAGGTGAACCTGAACACCATCAAGCGCTGCCTGCTGGTCTCCTACGACTCGGACACTCAGCTCCTCCAGCTCCGCCATTAGTGAGACCCCCCCCCCATTATCTATAGACCCCCCCCCATTATCTATAGACCCCCCCCCATTATAAATATACCCCCCCCTTATAAATACACCCCCCCCCATTATCTACATACCCCCCCCCCATTATCTACATACCCCCCCCCATTATCTATATACCCCCCCATTACCATTAATACCCCCCATTATCTATATACCCCCCCATTATCTATATACCCCCTCCATTATCTATATACCCCCCATTATCTATATACCCCCCATTATCTATATACCCCCCCATTATCTATATAACCCCCCATATCTATATACCCCCCCCATTATCTATATACCCCCCCATATCTATATACCCCCCCCCATTATCTATATACCCCCCCCATTATCTATATACCCCCCCCATTATCTATATACCCCCCTATTATCTATATACCCCCCCACAACTATATACCCCCCCCCATTATCTATATACCCCCCCCTTAACTATATACCCCCCTATTATCTATATACCCCCCCATTTCTATATACCCCCCCATTATCTATATACCCCCCCCATTATCTATATACCCCCCCATTATCTATATACCCCCCATTATCATATACCCCCCCCATTATCTATATACCCCCCCCATTATCTATATACCCCCCCCCATTATCTATATACCCCCCCCCCATTATCTATATACCCCCCATTATCTATATACCCCCCTATTATCTATATACCCCCCCCCATTATCTATATACCCCCCCCATTATCTATATACCCCCCCATTATCTCTATACCCCCCCCATTATCTATATACCCCCCCATTATAAATATACCCCCCCATTATCTATATACCCCCCCCATTATCTATATACCCCCCCATTATCTATATACCCCCCCCATTATCTATATACCCCCCCCATTATCTATACCCCCCCATTATCTATATACCCCCCATTATCTATATACCCCCCCCATTATCTATATACCCCCCCATTATCTATATACCCCCCCATTATCTATATACCCCCCCCATTATCTATATACCCCCCCATTATCTATATACCCCCCCCATTATCTATATACCCCCCCCCATTATCTATATACCCCCCCATTATCTATATACCCCCCAATCTATATACCCCCCCATTATCTATATACCCCCCCCCATTATCTATATACCCCCCATTATCTATATACCCCCCCTATTATCTATATACCCCCCCTATTATCTATATACCCCCCCATTATCTATATACCCTCCCATTATCTATATACCCCCCCATTATCTATATACCCCCCCATTATCTATATACCCCCCCATTATCTATATACCCCCCTATTATCTATAGACCCCCTATATCCCCCTTTTTGACCCATTTTTGCCCTTTTTAACCCCATTTTTAACCCCTTTTCCCCCCCATTATCTATATACCCCCCCTCCCCCATTACCCCCCATTATCTATACCCCCTTTTTTGCCCATTTTTGGCCTTTTTAGCCCCATTTCTGACCCCCCCCCCCATTATCTATATACCCCCCCCATTATCTATATACCCCCCCCCATTATCTATATACCCCCCCTATTATCTATATACCCCCTATATCCCCCTTTTTGACCCATTTTTGCCCTTTTTAACCCCATTTTTAACCCCATTTCCCCCCCATTATCTATATACCCCCCCTCCCCATTGCTCCCCATTATCTATACCCCCTTTTTTGCCCATTTTTGGCCTTTTTAACCCCATTTTTAACCCCTTTTCCCCCCCCATTATCTATATACCCTCCCTATTATCTATAGACCCCCTATATCCCCCTTTTTAACCCATTTTTGCCCTTTTTAACCCCATTTTTAACCCCTTTTCCCCCCCTATTATCTATATACCCCCCCCCATTATCTATATACCCCCCCATTATCTATATACCCCCCCCATTATCTATATACCCCCTATATCCCCCTTTATGACCCATTTTTGCCCTTTTTAGCCCCATTTTTAACCCCTTTTCCCCCCTATTATCTATATACCCCCCCCATTACCCCCCATTATCTATATACCCCCCCCCTATTATCTATATACCCCCTATATCCCCCTTTTTTGACCCATTTTTGCCCTTTTTAGCCCCATTTTAACCCCATTTCCCCCCCTATTATCTATATACCCCCCCCCCATTACCCCCCATTATATATATACCCCCTTTTTGACCCATTTTTGCCCTTTTTAGCCCCATTTTTAACCCCTTTTCCCCCCCCATTATCTATATACCCCCCCCCATTATCTATATACCCCCCTATTATCTATATACCCCCTATATCCCCCTTTTTTGCCCATTTTTGCCCTTTTTAACCCCATTTTTAACCCATTTCCCCCCCCCATTATCTATATACCCCCCCTCCCTATTACCCCCCATTATCTATACCCCCTTTATTGCCCATTTTTGCCCTTTTTAGCCCCATTTCTGACTCCCCCCCCCCCTATTATCTATATACCCCCCCCATTATCTATATACCCCCTATATCCCCCTTTTTGACCCATTTTTGCCCTTTTTAACCCCATTTTTAATCCCTTTTCCCCCTATTATCTATATACCCCCCCATTACCCCCATTATATATATATCCCCCTTTTTGACCCATTTTTGCCCTTTTTAGCCCCATTTTTAACCCCTTTTCCCCCCTATTATCTATATACCCCCCCCCATTATCTATATACCACCTATATCCCCCTTTTTGACCCATTTTTGCCCTTTTTAACCCCATTTTTAACCCCTTTTCCCCCCCATTATCTATATACCCCCCCTCCCCATTGCTCCCCATTATCTATACCCCCTTTTTGACCCGTTTTTGGCCTTTTTAGCCCCATTTCTGACCCCCCCCCCCTATTATCTATATACCCCCCCCCCATTATCTATATACCCCCCCTATTATCTATATACCCCCTATATCCCCCTTTTTGACCCATTTTTGCCCTTTTTAACCCCATTTTTAACCCCTTTTCCCCCCATTATCTATATACCCCCCCTCCCTATTACCCCCCATTATCTATACCCCCTTTTTTTGCCCATTTTTGCCCTTTTTAGCCCCATTTCTGACCCCCCCCCCCCCCCCTTTGTGCCTATAGCAGCATCAAGGTGGTCCCGGTGGGGCTGAGCAAAGGGCTCAGGAAGGTCCTACAGGAGAGATTCCCCAACATGAACCGAATGGGGACATCAGTGAGCTGCTGCTGCAGTGAGATATGGGGCCCTATGGGGGGATGTGGGGTGCTATGGGGCGCTATGGGGCAGATATGGGGTGTCTATGGGCCCCTATAGGGGGATATGGGGTGCTATGGGGGGATATGGGGTGCTATGGGGCCCTATAGGGGGATATGGGGTGCTATGGGGGGATATGGGGGGATATGGGGCCCTATAGGGGGATATGGGGTGCTATGGGGTCCTATAGAGGGATATGGGGTGCTATGGGGGGATATGGGGGGATATGGGGTGCTATGGGGCCCTATAGGGGGATATGGGGTGCTATGGGGGGATATGGGGGGATATGGGGTGCTATGGGGCCCTATAGGGGGATAGCTATGGGGCCCTATAGGGGGATATGGGGTGCTATGGGGGGATATGGGGGGATATGGGGTGCTATGGGGCCTATAGGGGGATATGGGTGCTATGGGGTGCTATGGGGTACTATGGGGATATGGGGGCTATGGGGCCAATTAGGGGGCTATGGGGCGCTATGGGGCCCTTTAGGGTGCTATGGGGCCCATAGGGCGCTATGGGGTGCTATGGGGCGATATATGGGGGGATATGGGGTGATATGGGGGGTTATGGGTGCTATGGGGCAGATATGGGGTTTCTATGGGTCCCTATATGGCCTGAGCTGCTGCTGCAGTGAGATATGGGGGCCCCTAGGTGGGGTGATGGGGGCTATGGGGCGCTATGGGGCTGGGGGGTCCCTATGGGTCCTTATAGGGCACTATGGGGTAGCTATGGGGCAGGGGGGTCCCTATGGGTCCCTATAGGGCACTATAGGGTAGCTATGGGGCTGGGGTGTCCCTATGGGGCAGATATGGGGCGCTATGGGGCGCTATGGGGCAGATATGGGGCGCTATGGGGCTGGGGTGTCCCTATGGGGCAGATATGGGGTGTCTATGGGTCCCTATAGGGCTTGAGCTGCTGCTGCAGTGCAATATGGGGGGATATGGGGGGATGTGGGGCGCTATGGGGCGCTATGGGGCTGGGGGGTCCCTATGGGTCCCTATAGGGCGCTATGGGGTAGCTATGGGGCTGGGGGGTCCCTATGGGTCCCTATAGGGCGCTATGGGGTAGCTATGGGGCTGGGGGGTCCCTATGGGTCCTTATAGGGTGCTATGGGGTAGCTATGGGGCTGGGGGGTCCCTATGGGTCCCTATAGGGCACTATGGGGTAACTATGGGGCTGGGGGGTCCTATGGGTCTCTATAGGGCGCTATGGGGCTGGAGGGTCCCTGTGGTGCTGGGGGGTCCCTATAGGGCGCTATGGGGCTGGGGGATCCCTATAGGGCACTATGGGGTGCTATGGGGCAGGGGGAGTTCTGTAGGGCGCTATGGGGCTGGGGGGTCCCTATAAGGCGCTATGGGGCTGGGGGGTCCCTATGGGGTGCTATGGGGCTGGGGGGTCCCTATAGGGCACTATGGGGCAGGGGGGGATACTATGGGGCAGGGGGGTTCCTCTGGGGCAGATATGGGGTCCCTGTGGGTCCCTATAGGGCTCTATGGGGTCCCTATGGGGCGCTATGGGCTGGGGGGTCCCTATGGGTCCCTATAGGGCTCTATGGGGTCCCTATGGGGCACTATGGGGCAGGGGGGTCCCTATGGGGTTCTATGGGTCCCTATGGGGATGTGTGACCCCCAAGTGCTGCCCCATAGGGTCCCTATAGGGGCTGGGGGTTTTCCTATAAGGAGCTATGGGGCTGGGGGGGACCTATGGGTCCCTATAGGGCTCTATGGGGCTGGGGGATCCCTATAGGGCGCTATGGGGCTGGGGGGGAATCCTATGGGGCTGGGGGGGAATCCTATGGGGCTGGGGGGATCCTATGGGGTTGGGGGATCCTATGGGGCTGGGGGGATCCTATGGGGCTGGGGGGGTTCTATAGGGTGCTATGGTGCTCTATAGGGCACTATGGGGCTGGGGGGGATCCTATGGGGTTGGGGGGATCATATGGGGCTGGGGGGGAATCCTATGGGGCTGGGGGGGATCCTATGGGGCTGGGGGGTCCCTATAGGGTTCTATGGGTCCCTATGGGGTGTGTGACCCCCAAGTGCTGCCCCATAGGGACGTGCAGCTGTCGGAGAGCGAAGCGGAGCAGGACGGGCCCCACAACGTGCTGCAGCTGCACCACGGCTGCGCAGGGAGGGGGAACATGAGGGAGCAGCAGAGCGCGGTCAGGCTGACTGAGGTATTTGGGGGGGGGTCTTATGGGGGTCCTATGGGGTCCTATGGGGTCCTATGGGGGTCCTGGGGGGGGTCTAGGGGGTCCTTAGGGTCTTGGGGTGGGGGTGGGGGGGGTCTTTGGGGGGGTCTTGGGGGTCCTAAGGGTCTATGGGGTCCTATGGGGGGGTCTAGGGGGTCCTGAGGGTCTTGGGGGGGAGCTGGGGGAGTCCTATGGGGTCCTAAGGGTCTTGGGGGTCCTATGGGGGCGGTCTTGGGGGTCCTATGGGGGGAGGGGGCCTTGAAGGGGATTTGGGGGTGGTCTAGGGGGTCCTATGGGGGGGGAGGGGGTCCTAAGGGTCTTGGGGGGGGGCTGGGGGGGGGTCTAGGGGGTCTTATGGGGGGGATTGAGGGGGTCCTGTGGGGTCCTAAGGGTCTTGGGGGTCCTAAGGGTCTTGGGGGACTGTCTTGGGGATCCTATGGGGGGAGGGGGCCTTGAAGGGGATTTGGGGGTGGTCTAGGGGGTCCTATGGGGGGGTAGGGGGTCCTAAGGGTCTTGGGGGGGAGCTGGGGGGGTCCTATGGGGTCCTAAGCGTCTATGGGGTCTTATGGGGGGTCCTAAGGGTCTTGGGGGGGAGCTGGGGGGTCCTATGGGGTCCTAAGGGTCTATGGGGTCTTATGGGGGGTCCTAAGGGTCTAGGGGGAGGGCTGAGGGGTCTTATGGGGTCCTAAGGGTCTATGGGGTCTTATGGGGGGTCCTAAGGGTCTAGGGGGAGGGCTGAGGGTCTTATGGGGTCCTAAGGGTCTATGGGGTCTTATGGGGGGTCCTAAGGGTCTTAGGGGGGGGTCTAGGGGGTCCTATGGGGTCCTAAGGGTCTATGGGGTCTTATGGGGGGTCCTAAGGGTCTTGGGGGGGAGCTGAGGGGTCCTATGGGGGGGATTGGGGGTGTCTTGGGGGTCCTAAGGGTCTTGGGGGGGGCTGAGGGGTCCTATGGGGGCGGTCTGGGGGGTCCTATGGGGTGGGGGTGGGTCTATGGGGGGGTCTTGGGGGTCTTATGGGGTGGGAGGGGGAACATGAGGGAGCAGCAGAGCGCGGTCAGGCTGACAGAGGTATTTGGGGGGGGTCTTGGGGGTCCTATGGGGTCCTATGGGGGTCCTGGGGGGGGTCTAGGGGGTCCTATGGGGTCCTATGGGGGTCCTAAGGGTCTTGGGGGTCTTATGGGGGGGGTTGAGGGGGTCTGGGGGGGTCCTATGGGGTCCTAAGGGTCTTGGGGAGGGGTCCTGGGGGGGTTTGAGGGGGTACTGGGGGGGTTTAGGGGGTCTTGGGGGTCCTATGGGGGTCCTGGGGGGGTCTTGGGGGTCCTAAGGGGTCCTATGGGGTCCTTTGGGTCTTGGGGGGGAGGGTTGGGGGGGTCCTGAGGGGTTTTGGGGGTGTTGGGGGGGGTCTAGGGGGTCTTATATGGGGGGGAGGGGGTTGGGGGGACTAAGGGTCTTGGGGGTCCTATGGGGAGGTTTGAGGGGGTCCTGGGTGGGTTGTGGGGGTCTAGGGGGTCCTATGGGGGCGGTCTGAGGGGTCCTATGGGGTGGGGGTGGGTCTATGGGGGGGTCTTGGGGGTCCTATGGGGGGTTTGGGGGGGTCTAGGGGATCCTGTGGGGTCCTAAGGGTCTTGGGGTGGGGGTGGGGGTGTCTTTGGGGGTCTTATGGGGGTCCTGGGGGGGTCTAGGGGGTCTTATGGGGTCCTAAGGCTCTTGGGGGGGTCTTGGGGGTGCTATGGGGGGGTTGGGGGGGGGCTGAGGGGTCCTATGGGGTGGGGGTGGGTCTATGGGGGGGTCTTGGGGGTCCTAAGGGTCTTGGGGGTGGGCTGAGGGGTCCTATGGGGGGGATTGAGGGGGTCCTGGGGGGGTCTAGGGGGTCCTATGGGTGGGGGTGGGTCTATGGGGGGGGTCTTGGGGGTCCTATTGGGTGGAGGTCTGGGGGGGGGGGGTCCTATGGGGTCCTAAGGGTCTGGGGGGGGGGCTGGGGGGGTCCTATGGGGGGTCTTAAGGGTCTTATGGGGGGTCTTCGTGGTCCTATGGGGTCCTAAGGGTCCTATGGGGTCCTATGGGGGGGGGTCTAGGGGGTCTTGGGGGTCCTAAGGGTCTTGGGGGGGGTCTAGGGGGTCCTATGGGGGGGATTGAGGGGGTCCTGGGGGGTCCTGAGGGTCTTGGGGTGGGTTTGGGGGGCATTAAGGGGGTCCTGGGGAGGTTGGGGGGGGGGGTTAATGGGGTCTTGGGGGGGATTTGGGTTGAATTCGGGGGGTTTTGGGGTGAATTTGGGGGGTTTTGGGGTGAATTTGGGGTGAATTTGGGGGGTCTTGGGTGGGATTGGGGGGGGTTGGGCAGGTCCTGGAAGGTTAAAGAGCCTTTGGGGGGGGCGGGTTGGGGGGGATTTGGGGGGTCCTAAGGGGGCTTTGGGGGGGTCTTGGGGGGATTTAGGGGGTCCTATGGGGGGTCTTGGGGGGGGTTGATGGGGTGGTTTGGGGGGGATCTAGGGGGTCCTATGGGGTGGGGGTGGGTCTATGGGGGGTCTTGGGGGTCTTATGGGGGCATTGAGGGGGTCCTGGGGGGTCCTGGGGGGTCCTGAGGGTCTTGGGGTGGGTTTGGGGGGCATTAAGGGGGTCCTGGGGGGGTTGGGGGGGGGGTTAATGGGGTCTTGGGGGGGGATTTGGGTTGAATTCGGGGGGTTTTGGGGTGAATTTGGGGGGTCTTGGGGGGGTTGGGGGGGTTGGGCAGGTCCTGGAAGGTTAAAGAGCCTTTGGGGGGGGGGTTGGGGGGTCTTGGGGGGGATTTGGGGGGCATTAAGGGGGTCCTGGGTGGATTTGGGTTGAATTCGGGGGGTTTTGGGGTGAATTTGGGGGGTTTTGGGGTGAATTCGGGGGGTTTTGGGGTGAATTTGGGGGGTTTTGGGTGGGATTGGGGGGGGTTGGGCAGGTCCTGGAAGGTTAAAGAGCCTCGGGGGGGGGGGGGTTGGGGGGTCTTGGGGGGGATTTGGGGGTCATTAAGGGGGTCCTGGGGGGGTTGGGGGGTTTTGGGGTGAATTTGGGGGGTTTTGGGGTGAATTTGGGGGGTTTTGGGGGGGGTTGGGCAGGTCCTGGAAGGTTAAAGAGCCTTTGGGGGTGGGTTGGGGGGTCTTGGGGGGGATTTGGGGGGCATTAAGGGGGTCCTGGGTGGATTTGGGGGGTTGGGGGGGGGGTTAATGGGGTCTTGGGGGGGATTTGGGTTGAATTCGGGGGGTTTTGGGGTGAATTTGGGGGGTCTTGGGTGGGATTGGGGGGGGTTGGGCAGGTCCTGGAAGGTTAAAGAGCCTTTGGGGGGGGGGGGCGGGTTGGGGGGTCTTGGGGGGGGGATTTGGGGGTCATTAAGGGGGTCCTGGGTGGATTTGGGGGGTTGGGGGGGGGGTTAATGGGGGTCTTGGGGGGGTTTTGGGTTGAATTCGGGGGGTTTTGGGGTGAATTTGGGGGGTTTTGGGTGGGATTGGGGGGGATTGGGCAGGTCCTGGAAGGTTAAAGAGCCTTTGGGGGGGGGTTGGGGGGATTTGGGGGGCATTAAGGGGGTCCTGGGGGGGTTGGGGGGGGGTTAATGGGGTCTTGGGGGGGTTTTGGGTTGAATTCGGGGGGTTTTGGGGTGAATTTGGGGGGTTTTGGGTGGGATTGGGGGGGATTGGGCAGGTCCTGGAAGGTTAAAGAGCCTTTGGGGGGGGGTTGGGGGGTCCTGGGGGGGATTTGGGGGTTATTAGGGGGGTCCTGGGTGGATTTGGGGGGTTGGGGGGGGGGTTAATGGGGTCTTGGGGGGGATTTGGGTTGAATTCGGGGGGTTTTGGGGTGAATTTGGGGTGAATTTGGGGGGTCTTGGGTGGGATTGGGGGGTTTGGGCAGGTCCTGGAAGGTTAAAGAGCCTTTGGGGGGGGCGTTGGGGGGTCTTGGGGGGGATTTGGGGGTTATTAAGGGGGTCCTGGGGGGGGGTTGGGGGCATTAAGGGGGTCCTGGGTGGATTTGGGGTGAATTCGGGGGGTTTTGGGGTGAATTTGGGGGGTCTTGGGGGGGTTGGGGGGGGTTGGGCAGGTCCTGGAAGGTTAAAGAGCCTTGGGGGGGGGGGCGGGTTGGGGGGTCTTGGGGGGGATTTGGGGGGCATTAAGGGGGTCCTGGGTGGATTTGGGGGGTTTTGGGGGGGATCTTGGGGGGTTTTGGGTTGAATTTGGGGGTTTTTGGGGTTTTTTGGGGTGAATTTATGGGGTTTTTGGTGCTGATTCGGGTCCTGGTTGGGGTGTATTGCAGATCGGGCCCCGTCTGACGCTGCAGCTGGTGAAGGTGGAGGAGGGGCTGGGCCAGGGGGGGGTCCTGTATCACTGCTATGGTAAGGACGGGTCCTGGAAGGGGAAAGGATGGGGGGGGGGAAAGGTCCTGGAAGGTCACAGGGATGGGGGGGGGGGTCCTGTATCACTGCTATGGTAAGGACAGGTCCTGGAAGGGGAAAAGGGGGGGGGTTGGGAAGGTCCTGGAAGGTCACAGGGATGGGGGGGGGGGGGGGAGGGTCCTGTATCACTGCTATGGTAAGGACAGGTCCTGGAAGGTCCATAAAGAGCCTTGGGTTGGGTTGGGTTGGGAAGGTCCTGGAAGGGGAAAACAAGGGGGGGAGGGTCCTGGAAGGTCACAGGAGAGGGGGGGGTGGGGGGGGGGGTTGGGAGGGTCCTGGAAGGGGAAAGAGACATTAAGTGGGTTGGGAAGGTCCTGGAAGATCCATAAAGAGCCTTGGAATGGCTGGGTTGGGTTGGGAAGGTCCTGGAAGGTCACAGGGATGGGGGGGTGTCCTGTATCACTGCTATGGTAAGGACAGGTCCTGGAAGGTCCATAAAGAGCATTGGGTTGGGTTGGGTTGGGAAGGTCCTGGAAGGGCAAAAGAATGAGGGGTTGGGAAGGTCCTGGAAGGTTAAAGAGCCTTGGAATGGTTGGATTGGGTTGGGAAGGTCCTGGAAGGGGAAAAAGGGGCTTTGAATGGGATGGGAGGGTCCTGGAAGGGTAAATAGGCTTTGAATGGGTTGGGGTGGGTTGGTTGGGTTGGGTTGGGAAGGTCCTGGAAGGTCACAGGGATGGGGGGGGGGTCCTGTATCACTGCTATGGTAAGGACAGGTCCTGGAAGGGGAAAGGAACGGGGGGGAGGGTCCTGGAAGGTCACAGGGATGGGGGGGGGGGGTCCTGTATCACTGCTATGGTAAGGACAGGTCCTGGAAGGGGAAAAGGGGCATTGAATGGGTTGGGAAGGTCCTGGAAGGTCCATAAAGAGCCTTGGAATGGTTGGGTTGGGTTGGGAAGGTCCTGGAAGGGTAAAGAGCCTTGGAATGGCTGGATTGAGTTGGGAAGGTCCTGGCAGGTCCATAAAGAGCCTTGGAATGGTTGGGTTGGGTTGGGTTGGGTTGGGAAGGTCCTGGAAGGTTAAAGGGTCTTGGGGTTATTGAGGTGGGTTGGGAAGGTCCTGGAAGGGTAAAGAGTCAATAGGGTGGGTTGGGAGGGTCCTGGAAGGTTAAAGGGTCTTTGGGTTATTGGGTTGGATTGGTCAGGTCCTGGAAGGTCCATAAAGAGCCTTGGGTTGGGTTGGGTTGGGAAGGTCCTGGAAGGGCACAAACAAGGCTGGGGGGGGGGGTGTTGGGAAGGTCCTGGAAGGGTAAAGGGGCAGGGGGTGCTTCGGTTGGGTTATAAGGGTCCTGGAAGGGTAAAGAGTCATTGGGTTGGGTTGGGAAGGTCCTGGCAGGTGCATAAAGAGCCTTGGAATGGCTGTTCGGGTCCTGGCAGGTCCATAAGCCATGGGATAATGGGGTTGTTGAGGTCCTGGCAGGTCCATAAAGAGCCTTGGAATGGTTGGGTTGGGTTGGGTTGGGAAGGTCCTGGAAGGTTAAAGGGTCTTGGGGTTATTGAGGTGGGTTGGGAAGGTCCTGGAAGGGTAAAGAGTCATTGGGTGAGTTGGGAAGGTCCTAGAAGGGTAAAAAGGCAGGGGGTGGTTGGGTTGGGAAGGTCCTGGAAGGGTAAAGAGTCAATAGGGTGCTTTATAAAGGTCCTGGAAGGGTAAAGGGCTTTTGGGGTGGGTTGGGAAGGTCCTGCCTGGAAGGTTAAAGGGTCTTTGGGTTATTGGGTTGGATTGGTCAGGTCCTGGAAGGTCCATAAAGAGCATTGGAATGGTTGGGAAGGTCCTGGAAGGTCACAGGGATGGGGGGGGGGGGGGAGGGTCCTGTATCACTGCTATGGTAAGGACAGGTCCTGGAAGGTCCATAAAGAGCATTGGGTTGGGTTGGGTTGGGAAGGTCCTGGAAGGGCACAAACAAGGCTGGGGGGGGGGGTGTTGGGAAGGTCCTGGAAGGGTAAAGGGGCAGGGGGTGCTTCGGTTGGGTTATAAGGGTCCTGGAAGGGTAAAGAGTCATTGGGTTGGGTTGGGAAGGTCCTGGCAGGTGCATAAAGAGCCTTGGAATGGCTGTTCGGGTCCTGGCAGGTCCATAAGCCATGGGATAATGGGGTTGTTGAGGTCCTGGCAGGTCCATAAAGAGCCTTGGAATGGTTGGGTTGGGCTGGGAAGGTCCTGGAAGGTCAATAAAACATGGGATGGTTGGGTTGGGAAGGTCCTGGAAGGGTAAAGAGACTTGGAATGGCTGGATTGGGTTGGGAAGGTCCTGGCAGGTCCATAGAGAGCCTTGGAATGGCTGTTTGGGTCCTGGCAGGTCCATAAAGAGCCTTGGAATGGCTGTTCGGGTCCTGGCAGGTCCATAAAGAGCCTTGGAATGGCTGTTGGGGTCCTGGCAGGTCCATAAAGAGCCTTGAAATGGCTGTTGGGGTCCTGGCAGGTCCATAAACCATGGGATAATGGGGTTGTTGAGGTCCTGGCAGGTCCATAAAGAGCCTTGGAATGGCTGGGTTGGGTTGGGAAGGTCCTGGAAGGGTAAAGAGACTTGGAATGGCTGGATTGGGTTGGGAAGGTCCTGGCAGGTCCATAAAGAGCCTTGGAATGGTTGGGTTGGGTTGGGTTGGGAAGGTCCTGGAAGGTTAAAGGGTCTTGGGGTTATTGAGGTGGGTTGGGAAGGTCCTGGAAGGGTAAAGAGTCATTGGGTGAGTTGGGAAGGTCCTAGAAGGGTAAAAAGGCAGGGGGTGGTTGGGTTGGGAAGGTCCTGGAAGGGTAAAGAGTCAATAGGGTGCTTTATAAAGGTCCTGGAAGGGTAAAGGGCTTTTGGGGTGGGTTGGGAAGGTCCTGCCTGGAAGGTTAAAGGGTCTTTGGGTTATTGGGTTGGATTGGTCAGGTCCTGGAAGGTCCATAAAGAGCATTGGAATGGTTGGGAAGGTCCTGGAAGGTCACAGGGATGGGGGGGGGGGGGGAGGGTCCTGTATCACTGCTATGGTAAGGACAGGTCCTGGAAGGTCCATAAAGAGCATTGGGTTGGGTTGGGTTGGGAAGGTCCTGGAAGGGCACAAAAAAGGCTGGGGGGGGGAGGGGGGGGGGTTGGGAAGGTCCTGGAAGGGTAAAGGGGCAGAGGGTGCTTCGGTTGGGTTATAAGGGTCCTGGAAGGGTAAAGAGTCATTGGGTTGGGTTGGGAAGGTCCTGGCAGGTCCATAAAGAGCCTTGGAATGGCTGTTCGGGTCCTGGCAGGTCCATAAAGAGCCTTGGAATGGCTGTTTGGGTCCTGGCAGGTCCATAAAGAGCCTTGGAATGGCTGTTCGGGTCCTGGCAGGTCCATAAAGAGCCTTGGAATGGCTGTTCGGGTCCTGGCAGGTCCATAAAGAGCCTTGGAATGGCTGTTTGGGTCCTGGCAGGTCCATAAAGAGCCTTGGAATGGCTGTTCGGGTCCTGGCAGGTCCATAAAGAGCCTTGCAATGGCTGTTCGGGTCCTGGCAGGTCCATAAAGAGCCTTGGAATGGCTGGTCGGGTCCTGGCAGGTCCATAAAGAGCCTTGGAATGGTTGGGTTGGGTTGGGAAGGTCCTGGAAGGGTAAAGAGCCTTGGAATGGCTGGGTTGGGTTGGGAAGGTCCTGGCAGGTCCATAAAGAGCCTTGGAATGGCTTTTCGGGTCCTGGCAGGTCAATAAACCATGGGATAATGGGGTTGTTGAGGTCCTGGCAGGTCCATAAAGAGCCTTGGAATGGCTGTTTGGGTCCTGGCAGGTCAATAAACCATGGGATAATGGGGTTGGGAAGGTCCTAGAAGCTTAAAGAGACTTGGAATGGCTGGATTGGGTTGTTCGGGTCCTGGCAGGTCCATAAAGAGCCTTGGAATGGTTGGGTTGGGTTGGGAAGGTCCTGGAAGGGTAAAGAGCTTTGGAATGGTTGAGTTGGTTTGGGAAGGTCCTGGCAGGTCCATAAAGAGCCTTGGAATGGCTGTTTGGGTCCTGGCAGGTCCATAAAGAGCCTTGGAATGGCTGTTCAGGTCCTGGCAGGTCCATAAAGAGCCTTGGAATGGCTGTTTGGGTCCTGGCAGGTCCATAAAGAGCCTTGGAATGGCTGTTCGGGTCCTGGCAGGTCCATAAACCATGGGATAATGGGGTTGTTGAGGTCCTAGCAGGTCCATAAAGAGCCTTGGAATGGCTGGGTTGGGTTGGGAAGGTCCTGGAAGGTCAATAAAACATGGGATGGTTGGGTTGGGAAGGTCCTGGAAGGGTAAAGAGCCTTGGAATGGCTGGATTGGGCTGTTCGGGTCCTGGCAGGTCCATAAAGAGCCTTGGAATGGCTGGGTTGGGTTGGGAAGGTCCTGGAAGGTCAAAGAGCTTTGGAATGGTTGAGTTGGTTTGGGAAGGTCCTGGCAGGTCCATAAAGAGCCTTGGAATGGCTGTTCGGGTCCTGGCAGGTCCATAAAGAGCCTTGGAATGGCTGTTCGGGTCCTGGCAGGTCCATAAAGAGCCTTGGAATGGCTGTTCGGGTCCTGGCAGGTCCATAAACCATGGGATAATGGGGTTGTTGAGGTCCTGGCAGGTCCATAAAGAGCCTTGGAATGGCTGGGTTGGGTTGGGAAGGTCCTGGAAGGGTAAAGGGTTGTTGGGGTGGGTTGGGAGGGTCCTGGAAGGTTAAAGGGTCTTGAGGTTATTGAGGTGGGTTGGGAAGGTCCTGGAAGGGTAAAGAGTCAATAGGGTGGGTTATAAAGGTCCTGGAAGGTTAAAGGGTCTTGGGGTTATTGGAGTGGGTTGGAAAGGTCCTGGAAGGGCAATGGGGCAGGGGGTGAATGGGTTGGGATGGGTTGGGAAGGTCCTGGAAGGTTAAAGAACCATGGGATAATGGGGTTGGGTTGTTGAGGTCCTGGCAGGTCCATAAAGAGCCTTAGAATGGTTGGGAAGGTCCTGAAAGCTTAAAGAGCCTTGGAATGGCTGGGTTGGAAAGGTCCTGGAAGGGTAAAGGGGCATTGAATGGGTTGGGGTGGGTTGGTTGGGTTGGGTTGGGAAGGTCCTGGAAGGGCAAAAGAATGGGGGGTTGGGAAGGTCCTGGAAGGTCACAGGGATGGGGGGGGGGTCCTGTATCACTGCTATGGTAAGGACAGGTCCTGGAAGGTCCATAAAGAGCATTGGGTTGGGTTGGGTTGGGAAGGTCCTGGAAGGGGAAAGAATGGGGGGGGGGGAGGGTCCTGGAAGGGGAAAGGGGCATTGAGTGAGTTGGGAAGGTCCTGGAAGGTCACAGGAAAGGGGGGGGGGAGGGGGGAGTTGGGAGGGTCCTGGCAGGTCCATAAAGAGCCTTGGAATGGCTGGGTTGGGTTGGGAAGGTCCTGGAAGGTCACAGGGATGGGGGGGGGGGTCCTGTATCACTGCTACGGTAAGGACAGGTCCTGGAAGGTCCATAAAGAGCATTGGGTTGGGTTGGGTTGGGAAGGTCCTGGAAGGGCAAAAGAATGAGGGGTTGGGAAGGTCCTGGAAGGTTAAAGAGCCTTGGAATGGTTGGATTGGGTTGGGAAGGTCCTGGAAGGGGAAAAAGGGGCTTTGAATGGGATGGGAGGGTCCTGGAAGGGTAAATAGGCTTTGAATGGGTTGGGGTGGGTTGGTTGGGTTGGGTTGGGAAGGTCCTGGAAGGTCACAGGGATGGGGGGGGGGTCCTGTATCACTGCTATGGTAAGGACAGGTCCTGGAAGGGGAAAGGAACGGGGGGGAGGGTCCTGGAAGGTCACAGGGATGGGGGGGGGGGGTCCTGTATCACTGCTATGGTAAGGACAGGTCCTGGAAGGGGAAAAGGGGCATTGAATGGGTTGGGAAGGTCCTGGAAGGTCCATAAAGAGCCTTGGAATGGTTGGGTTGGGTTGGGAAGGTCCTGGAAGGGTAAAGAGCCTTGGAATGGCTGGATTGAGTTGGGAAGGTCCTGGCAGGTCCATAAAGAGCCTTGGAATGGTTGGGTTGGGTTGGGTTGGGTTGGGAAGGTCCTGGAAGGTTAAAGGGTCTTGGGGTTATTGAGGTGGGTTGGGAAGGTCCTGGAAGGGTAAAGAGTCAATAGGGTGGGTTGGGAGGGTCCTGGAAGGTTAAAGGGTCTTTGGGTTATTGGGTTGGATTGGTCAGGTCCTGGAAGGTCCATAAAGAGCCTTGGGTTGGGTTGGGTTGGGAAGGTCCTGGAAGGGCACAAACAAGGCTGGGGGGGGGGGTGTTGGGAAGGTCCTGGAAGGGTAAAGGGGCAGGGGGTGCTTCGGTTGGGTTATAAGGGTCCTGGAAGGGTAAAGAGTCATTGGGTTGGGTTGGGAAGGTCCTGGCAGGTGCATAAAGAGCCTTGGAATGGCTGTTCGGGTCCTGGCAGGTCCATAAGCCATGGGATAATGGGGTTGTTGAGGTCCTGGCAGGTCCATAAAGAGCCTTGGAATGGTTGGGTTGGGCTGGGAAGGTCCTGGAAGGTCAATAAAACATGGGATGGTTGGGTTGGGAAGGTCCTGGAAGGGTAAAGAGACTTGGAATGGCTGGATTGGGTTGGGAAGGTCCTGGCAGGTCCATAGAGAGCCTTGGAATGGCTGTTTGGGTCCTGGCAGGTCCATAAAGAGCCTTGGAATGGCTGTTCGGGTCCTGGCAGGTCCATAAAGAGCCTTGGAATGGCTGTTGGGGTCCTGGCAGGTCCATAAAGAGCCTTGAAATGGCTGTTGGGGTCCTGGCAGGTCCATAAACCATGGGATAATGGGGTTGTTGAGGTCCTGGCAGGTCCATAAAGAGCCTTGGAATGGCTGGGTTGGGTTGGGAAGGTCCTGGAAGGGTAAAGAGACTTGGAATGGCTGGATTGGGTTGGGAAGGTCCTGGCAGGTCCATAAAGAGCCTTGGAATGGTTGGGTTGGGTTGGGTTGGGAAGGTCCTGGAAGGTTAAAGGGTCTTGGGGTTATTGAGGTGGGTTGGGAAGGTCCTGGAAGGGTAAAGAGTCATTGGGTGAGTTGGGAAGGTCCTAGAAGGGTAAAAAGGCAGGGGGTGGTTGGGTTGGGAAGGTCCTGGAAGGGTAAAGAGTCAATAGGGTGCTTTATAAAGGTCCTGGAAGGGTAAAGGGCTTTTGGGGTGGGTTGGGAAGGTCCTGCCTGGAAGGTTAAAGGGTCTTTGGGTTATTGGGTTGGATTGGTCAGGTCCTGGAAGGTCCATAAAGAGCATTGGAATGGTTGGGAAGGTCCTGGAAGGTCACAGGGATGGGGGGGGGGGGGGAGGGTCCTGTATCACTGCTATGGTAAGGACAGGTCCTGGAAGGTCCATAAAGAGCATTGGGTTGGGTTGGGTTGGGAAGGTCCTGGAAGGGCACAAACAAGGCTGGGGGGGGGGGTGTTGGGAAGGTCCTGGAAGGGTAAAGGGGCAGGGGGTGCTTCGGTTGGGTTATAAGGGTCCTGGAAGGGTAAAGAGTCATTGGGTTGGGTTGGGAAGGTCCTGGCAGGTGCATAAAGAGCCTTGGAATGGCTGTTCGGGTCCTGGCAGGTCCATAAGCCATGGGATAATGGGGTTGTTGAGGTCCTGGCAGGTCCATAAAGAGCCTTGGAATGGTTGGGTTGGGCTGGGAAGGTCCTGGAAGGTCAATAAAACATGGGATGGTTGGGTTGGGAAGGTCCTGGAAGGGTAAAGAGACTTGGAATGGCTGGATTGGGTTGGGAAGGTCCTGGCAGGTCCATAGAGAGCCTTGGAATGGCTGTTTGGGTCCTGGCAGGTCCATAAAGAGCCTTGGAATGGCTGTTCGGGTCCTGGCAGGTCCATAAAGAGCCTTGGAATGGCTGTTGGGGTCCTGGCAGGTCCATAAAGAGCCTTGAAATGGCTGTTGGGGTCCTGGCAGGTCCATAAACCATGGGATAATGGGGTTGTTGAGGTCCTGGCAGGTCCATAAAGAGCCTTGGAATGGCTGGGTTGGGTTGGGAAGGTCCTGGAAGGGTAAAGAGACTTGGAATGGCTGGATTGGGTTGGGAAGGTCCTGGCAGGTCCATAAAGAGCCTTGGAATGGTTGGGTTGGGTTGGGTTGGGAAGGTCCTGGAAGGTTAAAGGGTCTTGGGGTTATTGAGGTGGGTTGGGAAGGTCCTGGAAGGGTAAAGAGTCATTGGGTGAGTTGGGAAGGTCCTAGAAGGGTAAAAAGGCAGGGGGTGGTTGGGTTGGGAAGGTCCTGGAAGGGTAAAGAGTCAATAGGGTGCTTTATAAAGGTCCTGGAAGGGTAAAGGGTTTTTGGGGTGGGTTGGGAAGGTCCTGCCTGGAAGGTTAAAGGGTCTTTGGGTTATTGGGTTGGATTGGTCAGGTCCTGGAAGGTCCATAAAGAGCATTGGGTTGGGTTGGGTTGGGAAGGTCCTGGAAGGTCACAGGGATGGGGGGGGGGGGGGTCCTGTATCACTGCTATGGTAAGGACGGGTCCTGGAAGGGGAAAACAAGGGGGGGAGGGTCCTGGAAGGGGAAAGGGGCATTGAGTGGGATGGGAAGGTCCTGGAAGGTCACAGGGATGGCGGGGGGGTCCTGTATCACTGCTATGGTAACGATAGGTCCTGGCAGGTCCATAAAGAGCCTTGGAATGGCTGGGTTGGGTTGGGAAGGTCCTGGAAGTGTAAAGGGCTATTGGGGTGGGTTGGAAGGGTCCTGGAAGGTTAAAGAGTCTTTGGGGTTATTGGGTTGGGTTGGTCAGGTCCTGGAAGGTCCATAAAGAGCCTTGGAATGGCTGTTCGGGTCCTGGCAGGTCCATAAAGAGCCTTGGAATGGCTGGTCAGGTCCTGGCAGGTCAATAAACCATGGGATAATGGGGTTGTTCGGGTCCTGGCAGGTCCATAAAGAGCCTTGGAATGGTTGGGTTGGGTTGGGAAGGTCCTGGAAGGTCCATAAAGAGCCTTGGAATGGCTGTTCGGGTCCTGGCAGGTCCATAAAGAGCCTTGGAATGGCTGGGTTGGGTTGGGAAGGTCCTGGAAGGTCCATAAAGAGCCTTGGAATGGTTGGGAAGGTCCTCGAAGGTCAATAAACCATGGGATAATGATGTTGGGAAGGTCCTGGCAGGTCCATAAAGAGCCTTGGAATGGTTGGGTTGGGTTGGGTTGGGAAGGTCCTGGAAGGTTAAAGGGTCTTGGGGTTATTGAGGTGGGTTGGGAAGGTCCTGGAAGGGTAAAGAGTCAATAGGGTGGGTTATAAAGGTCCTGGAAGGTTAAAGGGTCTTTGGGTTATTGGGTTGGATTGGTCAGGTCCTGGAAGGTCCATAAAGAGCCTTGGGTTGGGTTGGGTTGGGAAGGTCCTGGAAGGGCACAAAAAAGGCTGGGGGGGGGGGGGGGGGGGGGGGTTGGGAAGGTCCTGGAAGGGTAAAGGGGCAGGGGGTGCTTCGGTTGGGTTATAAGGGTCCTGGAAGGGTAAAGAGTCATTGGGTTGGGTTGGGAAGGTCCTGGCAGGTCCATAAAGAGCCTTGGAATGGCTGTTCAGGTCCTGGCAGGTGCATAAAGAGCCTTGGAATGGCTGGGTTGGGTTGGGAAGGTCCTGGCAGGTCCATAAAGAGCCTTGGAATGGCTGTTCAGGTCCTGGCAGGTCCATAAAGAGCCTTGGAATGGTTGGGTTGGGTTGGGAAGGTCCTGGCAGGTCGATAAACCATGGGATAATGGGGTTGGGAAGGTCCTGGAAGGTCCATAAAGAGCCCTGGAATGGCTGGGAAGGTCCTGGAAGCTTAAAGAGACATTAAATTGTTGGGTTGGAAAGGTCCTGGAAGGGTAAAGGGGCATTGAATGGGTTGGGGTGGGTTGGTTGGGTTGGGTTGGGAAGGTCCTGGAAGGGCAAAAGAATGAGGGGGTGGGGGGTCGTTGGGAGGGTCCTGGAAGGTTAAAGAGCCTTGGAATGGCTGGGTTGGGTTGGGTGGGTCCTGGAAGGGTAAAAGGGACATTGAGTGGTTTGGAAAGGTCCTGGAAGGTTAAAGAGTCATGGGGTTATTGGGGTGGGTTGGGTTGGGAAGGTCCTGGCAGGTCCATAAAGAGCCTTGGAATGGCTGTTCGGGTCCTGTCAGGTCCATAAAGAGCCTTGGAATGGCTGTTCGGGTCCTGGCAGGTCCATAACAAGCCCCGTTTCCCCCCATAGTTCACAAGTCGGAGTCGGAGCTTCGGGAACTGCTGGAAAAAAGGGAAAAGAAACTGAAAGAAAAAGAGGAAAGAAAAAGGGAACAGGAGGAAAATGTGAAGAGGAAGAGGGAGAACAGGGAACAAATGAGGTGGGTAAGGGGGCAATGGGACCCATAAGTGTGGGGCTGAGGGTGATATGTGGGGCTGAGACCCATATGTGGGGTGGGGAGGGGGACAGAGACCCATATATGGGGCAATGTGTGGGGCTGAGACCCATAAGTGTGGGGCTGAGACCCATAAGTGGGGCAATGTGTGGGGCTGGGGGTGGTATGTGGGTCAATATGTGGGGCTGAGACCCATATGTGGGTCCATATGTGGGGCTGGGGGTGATATGTGGGGTGGGGGGTGGTATGTGGGTCAATATGTGGGGCAGAGACCCATATGTGGGGCAGAGACCCATATGTGGGGCAGAGACCCATATGTGGGGCTGGGGGTGATATGTGGGGCAATGTGTGGGTCCATATGTGGGGCTGAGACCCATATGTGGGGCAGTGTGTGGGGCTGGGGGTGATATGTGGGGCAGGGAGGGGGGCAGAGACCCATATGTGGGGTTGGGGGTGTTATGTGGGTCAATATGTGGGGCTGAGACCCATATGTGGGGTGGGGAGGGGGACAGAGACCCATATATGGGGCAATGTGTGGGGCTGAGACCCATATGTGGGTCAATGTGTGGGGCTGGGGGGTGGATGTGTGGGGCAGAGACTCATATGTGGGGCAATGTGTGGGGCTGAGAGCCATATGTGTGGGGCTGAGGGTGATATGTGGGGCTGAGATCCATATGTGGGTCAATGTGGGTCAATATGTGGGGCTGCCCCATAAGTGGGTCAATATGTGGGTCAGTGTGTGGGGCAATGTGTGGGGCTGGGGGTGATATGTGGGTTGGGGGTGGGGCTGGGGGTGATATGTGGGGCAGAGACCCATATGTGGGGCTGGGGGTGGTATGTGGGTCAATATGTGGGGCTGAGACCCATATGTGGGGTGGGGAGGGGGACAGAGACCCATATGTGGGGCAATGTGTGGGGCTGAGACCCGTATGTGTGGGGCTGAGGGTGATATGTGGGGCTGAGATCCATATGTGGGTCAATGTGGGTCAATATGTGGGTCAGTGTGTGGGTCAATGTGTGGGGCTGGGGGTCAATGTGTGGGGCTGAGACCCATATGTGGGGTGGGGAGGGGGACAGAGACCCATATATGGGGCAATGTGTGGGGCTGAGACCCATATGTGTGGGGCTGCCCCATAAGTGGGGCAATATGTGGGGCTGGGGGTGATATGTGGGGTGGGGGGTGGTATGTGGGTCAATATGTGGGGCTGAGACCCATATGTGGGGTGGGGGGGTGGATGTGTGGGGCTGGGGGTCAATGTGTGGGGCTGAGACCCATATGTGGGCCAATATGTGGGGCTGGGGGTGATATGTGGGGTGGGGGGTGGTATGTGGGGCAATATGTGGGGCTGAGACCCATATGTGGGGCAGTGTGTGGGGCTTGGGGTCATATGTGGGGCTGGGGGTGATATGTGGGGCAGGGAGGGGGGCAGAGACCCATATGTGGGGCAATGTGTGGGTCGATATGTGGGGCTGGGGGTGATATATGGGGCTGGGGGTGATATGTGGGGCGGGGAGGGGGGCAGAGACCCATATGTGGGACAGAGACCCATATGTGGGGTTGGGGGTGATATATGGGGCAATGTGTGGGTCAATATGTGGGGCTGGGGGTGATATGTGGGGTGGGGGGTGGTATGTGGGTCAATATGTGGGGCTGAGACCCATATGTGGGGTGGGGAGGGGGACAGAGACCCATATATGGGGCAATGTGTGGGGCTGAGACCCATATGTGTGGGGCTGCCCCATATGTGGGTCAATATGTGGGGCTGGGGGTGGTATGTGGGTCAATATGTGGGGCTGAGAGTCATATGTGGGGCAGTGTGTGGGGCTGAGACCCATATGGGGGGCAGTGTGTGGGGCTGGGGGTGATATGTGGGGCGGGGAGGGGGGCAGAGACCCATATGTGGGGCAATGTGTGGGTCAATATGTGGGGCTGGGGGTGATATATGGGGCTGGGGGTGGTATGTGGGGCAGTGTGTGGGGCTGAGACCCATATGTGGGTCAATATGTGGGGCTGCCCCATAAGTGGGTCAATATGTGGGTCAGTGTGTGGGTCAATGTGTGGGGCTGGGGGTGATATGTGGGGCTGAGACCCATGTGTGGGTCAGTGTATGGGGCTGAGACCCATATGTGGGTCAATGTGTGGGTGTGGGGCTGAGACACATCTGTGGGTCAATATGTGGGGCTGGGGGGTGGATGTGTGGGGCAGAGACTCATATGTGGGGCAATGTGTGGGGCTGAGACCCGTATGTGTGGGGCTGAGACCCATATGTGGGTCAATGTGTGGGTCAGTGTGTGGGGCTGGGGGTGATATGTGGGGCAGAGACCCATATGGGGGACAATGGGACACATATGTGGGGCTGGGGGTGATATGTGGGGCAGTGTGTGGGGCTGAGACCCATATGTGGGGCTGAGACCCATATGTGGGTCAGTGTATGGGGCTGAGACCCATATGTGGGGCAATGTGTGGGGCTGAGACCCATAAGTGGGGCAATGTGTGGGGCTGGGGGTGGTATGTGGGGCTGAGACCCATATGTGGGGTGGGGAGGGGGACAGAGACCCATATATGGGGCAATGTGTGGGGCTGAGACCCATATGTGTGGGGCTGAGACCCATATGTGTGGGGCTGAGGGTGATATGTGGGGCTGGGACCCATAAGTGTGGGGCTGAGGGTGATATGTGGGGCTGAGACCCATATGTGGGGTGGGGAGGGGGACAGAGACCCATATATGGGGCAATGTGTGGGGCTGAGACCCATATGTGGGTCAATGTGTGGGGACTGAGACCCATATGTGGGTCAATGTGTGGGTCAGTGTGTGGGGCTGGGGGTGATATGTGGGGCAGAGACCCATATGGGGACAATGGGACACATATGTGGGGCTGGGGGTGATATGTGGGTCAATATGTGGGTCCATATGTGGGGCTGAGACCCATATGTGGGGCAGTGTGTGGGGCTGGGGGTGATACGTGGGTCAATGTGTGGGGCAGAGACCCATATGTGGGGCTGGGGGTGATATGTGGGGCAGGGAGGGGGGCAGAGACCCATATTTGGGGCAATGTGTGGATCAATGTGTGGGGCAATATATGGGGTTGGGGGTGATATGTGGGTCATTGAGTGGGGTTGAGACCCATATGTGGGGTTGGGGGTGATATGTGGGGCAATGTGTGGGGCTGGGGATGATATGTGGGGCAGGGGGTGGGTCTGCCCCCTAAGTGGGTCAATGTGTGGGGCTGGGGGTGATATGTAAGGCAGGGAGGGGGCAGAGACCCATATGTGGGGCAAGGGGGTGGATGTGTAGGGCTGAGACCCGTATGTGGGGCTGGGGGTGATATATGGGGTTGGGAGGGGGGCAGAGACCCATATGTGGGGCAATGTGTGGGTCAACATGTGGGGCAGAGCACCATATGTGGGTCAATATGTGGGGCTGCCCCATAAGTGGGTCAATGTGGGTCAATCTATGGGTCAATGTGGGTCAATCTATGGGTCAATGTGGGTCAATCTATGGGGCTGCCCCATAAGTGTCTCAATGTGGGTCAATCTATGGGGCTGCCCCATAAGTGTCTCAATGTGGGTCAATCTATGGGTCAATGTGGGTCAATCTATGGGTCAATGTGGGTCAATCTATGGGGCTGCCCCATAAGTGTCTCAATGTGGGTCAATCTATGGGTCTGCCCCATAAGTGGCTCAATGTGGGTCAATGTAGGTCAATATGTGGGTCAATCTATGGGTCAATGTGGGTCAGTCTATGGGTCTGCCCCATAAGTGTCTCAGTGTGGGTCAATCTATGGGTCAGTGTGGGTCAATCTATGGGTCAGTGTGGGTCAATCTATGGGGCTGCCCCATAAGTGTCTCAATGTGGGTCAATCTATGGGTCAATGTGGGTCAATCTATGGGTCAATGTGGGTCAATCTATGGGGCTGCCCCATAAGTGGGTCAATCTATGGGTCAGTGTGGGTCAGTCTATGGGGCTGCCCCATAAGTGGGTCAATATGTGGGTCTGCCCCATAAGTGTCTCAATGTGGGTCAATCTATGGGTCAGTGTGGGTCAATCTATGGGTCAATGTGGGTCAATCTATGGGGCTGCCCCATAAGTGTCTCAATGTGGGTCAATCTATGGGTCAATGTGGGTCAATCTATGGGGCTGCCCCATAAGTGGGTCAATCTATGGGTCAATGTGGGTCAATCTATGGGTCAATGTGGGTCAATCTATGGGTCAATGTGGGTCAATCTATGGGTCAATGTGGGTCAATCTATGGGGCTGCCCCATAAGTGGGTCAATCTATGGGTCAATGTGGGTCAATCTATGGGTCAATGTGGGTCAATCTATGGGTCTGCCCCATAAGTGGCTCAATGTGGGTCAATCTATGGGTCAATGTGGGTCAATCTATGGGTCAATGTGGGTCAATCTATGGGGCTGCCCCATAAGTGGGTCAATCTATGGGTCAATGTGGGTCAATCTATGGGGCTGCCCCATAAGTGGGTCAATCTATGGGTCAATGTGGGTCAATCTATGGGTCTGCCCCATAAGTGGCTCAATGTGGGTCAATCTATGGGTCAATGTGGGTCAATCTATGGGTCAATGTGGGTCAATCTATGGGTCAGCCCCATAAGTGGGTCAATCTATGGGTCAATGTGGGTCAATCTATGGGTCAATGTGGGTCAATCTATGGGTCTGCCCCATAAGTGGCTCAATGTGGGTCAATCTATGGGTCAATGTGGGTCAATCTATGGGTCAATGTGGGTCAATCTATGGGTCAGCCCCATAAGTGGGTCAGTATATGGGACAATATGTGGGTCAATCTGTGGGTCAATCTATGGGGCTGCCCCATAAGTGACTCAATGTGGGTCAATCTATGGGTCTGCCCCATAAGTGACTCAATGTGGGTCAATATGTGGGGCTGCCCCATAAGTGTCTCAATGTGGGTCAATCTATGGGTCAATGTGGGTCAATCTATGGGTCAATGTGGGTCAATCTATGGGTCAATGTGGGTCAATCTATGGGGCTGCCCCATAAGTGGGTCAATCTATGGGTCAATGTGGGTCAATCTATGGGTCAGTGTGGGTCAATCTATGGGTCAATGTGGGTCAATCTATGGGTCAATGTGGGTCAATCTATGGGTCAATGTGGGTCAATCTATGGGGCTGCCCCATAAGTGGGTCAATCTATGGGTCAATGTGGGTCAATCTATGGGTCAGCCCCATAAGTGGGTCAATCTATGGGTCAATGTGGGTCAATCTATGGGTCAATGTGGGTCAATCTATGGGTCAATGTGGGTCAATCTATGGGGCTGCCCCATAAGTGTCTCAATGTGGGTCAATCTATGGGGCTGCCCCATAAGTGGGTCAATCTATGGGTCAATGTGGGTCAATCTATGGGTCAGTGTGGGTCAATCTATGGGTCAATGTGGGTCAATCTATGGGGCTGCCCCATAAGTGGGTCAATCTATGGGTCAATGTGGGTCAATCTATGGGTCAGTGTGGGTCAATCTATGGGTCAATGTGGGTCAATCTATGGGGCTGCCCCATAAGTGGGTCAATCTATGGGTCAATGTGGGTCAATCTATGGGTCAATGTGGGTCAATCTATGGGTCTGCCCCATAAGTGGGTCAGTATATGGGTCAATGTGGGTCAATCTATGGGTCTGCCCCATAAGTGGCTCAATGTGGGTCAATCTATGGGTCAATGTGGGTCAATCTATGGGTCAATGTGGGTCAATCTATGGGGCTGCCCCATAAGTGGGTCAATCTATGGGTCAATGTGGGTCAATCTATGGGGCTGCCCCATAAGTGGGTCAATCTATGGGTCAATGTGGGTCAATCTATGGGTCTGCCCCATAAGTGGCTCAATGTGGGTCAATCTATGGGTCAATGTGGGTCAATCTATGGGTCAATGTGGGTCAATCTATGGGTCAGCCCCATAAGTGGGTCAGTATATGGGACAATATGTGGGTCAATCTGTGGGTCAATCTATGGGGCTGCCCCATAAGTGACTCAATGTGGGTCAATCTATGGGTCTGCCCCATAAGTGACTCAATGTGGGTCAATATGTGGGGCTGCCCCATAAGTGTCTCAATGTGGGTCAATCTATGGGTCAATGTGGGTCAATCTATGGGTCAATGTGGGTCAATCTATGGGGCTGCCCCATAAGTGGGTCAATCTATGGGTCAATGTGGGTCAATCTATGGGTCAGTGTGGGTCAATCTATGGGTCAATGTGGGTCAATCTATGGGTCAATGTGGGTCAATCTATGGGTCAATGTGGGTCAATCTATGGGGCTGCCCCATAAGTGGCTCAATGTGGGTCAATGTGGGTCAATCTATGGGTCAATGTGGGTCAATCTATGGGTCTGCCCCATAAGTGGCTCAATGTGGGTCAATCTATGGGTCAATGTGGGTCAATCTATGGGTTTGCCCCATAAGTGGGTCAGTATATGGGACAATATGTGGGTCAATCTATGGGGCTGCCCCATAAGTGTCTCAATGTGGGTCAATCTATGGGGCTGCCCCATAAGTGGGTCAATCTATGGGTCAATGTGGGTCAATCTATGGGTCAATGTGGGTCAATCTATGGGTCTGCCCCATAAGTGACTCAATGTGGGTCTGCCCCATAAGTGGGTCAATGTGTGGGTCAGTGTGGGTCAATATGTGGCTCAATGTGGGTCAGTCTATGTGTCTGCCCCATAAGTGGCTCAATGTGGGTCAACCTATGGGTCAATGTGAGTCAATCTATGGGACTGCCCCATAAGTGGCTCAATATGTGGGTCAATCTATGGGGCTGCCCCATAAGTGGGTCAATCTATGGGTCAATGTGGGTCAATCTATGGGTCAGTGTGGGTCAATCTATGGGTCTGCCCCATAAGTGGCTCAATGTGGGTCAATCTATGGGTCAATGTGGGTCAATCTATGGGTCAATGTGGGTCAATCTATGGGTCAATGTGGGTCAATCTATGGGTCTGCCCCATAAGTGTCTCGATGTGGGTCAGTCTATGGGGCTGCCCCATAAGTGGGTCAATGTGTGGGTCAGTATGGGTCAATATGGGTCAATCTATGGGTCAATGTGGGTCAATCTATGGGTCAATGTGGGTCAATCTATGGGGCTGCCCCATAAGTGACTCAATGTGGGTCAATATGTGGGGCTGCCCCATAAGTGGCTCAATGTGGGTCAATCTATGGGGCTGCCCCATAAGTGGGTCAATCTATGGGTCAATGTGGGTCAATCTATGGGTCAATGTGGGTCAATCTATGGGGCTGCCCCATAAGTGACTCAATGTGGGTCAATCTGTGGGTCAATCTATGGGTCAATGTGGGTCAATCTATGGGGCTGCCCCATAAGTGTCTCAATGTGGGTCAATCTATGGGTCAATGTGGGTCAATATGTGGGTCAATCTATGGGTCTGCCCCATAAGTGGGTCAATCTATGGGTCAATGTGGGTCAATCTATGGGGCTGCCCCATAAGTGGGTCAATGTGGGTCAATCTATGGGGCTGCCCCATAAGTGGGTCAATCTATGGGTCAATGTGGGTCAATCTATGGGTCAATGTGGGTCAATCTATGGGTCTGCCCCATAAGTGTCTCAATGTGGGTCAATCTATGGGTCAATGTGGGTCAATCTATGGGTCAATGTGGGTCAATCTATGGGGCTGCCCCATAAGTGGGTCAATCTATGGGTCAATGTGGGTCAATCTATGGGGCTGCCCCATAAGTGGGTCAATCTATGGGTCAATGTGGGTCAATCTATGGGGCTGCCCCATAAGTGTCTCGATGTGGGTCAATCTATGGGTCAATGTGGGTCAATCTATGGGTCAATGTGGGTCAATCTATGGGTCAGCCCCATAAGTGGGTCAGTATATGGGACAATATGTGGGTCAGTCTATGGGTCTGCCCCATAAGTGTCTCAATGTGGGTCAATCTATGGGTCTGCCCCATAAGTGGGTCAATCTATGGGTCAATGTGGGTCAATCTATGGGTCAATGTGGGTCAATCTATGGGTCAATGTGGGTCAATCTATGGGGCTGCCCCATAAGTGGGTCAATCTATGGGTCAATGTGGGTCAATCTATGGGTCAATGTGGGTCAATCTATGGGTCAATGTGGGTCAATCTATGGGTCAATGTGGGTCAATCTATGGGTCTGCCCCATAAGTGTCTCGATGTGGGTCAATCTATGGGGCTGCCCCATAAGTGGGTCAATCTATGGGTCAATGTGGGTCAATCTATGGGTCAATGTGGGTCAATCTATGGATCTGCCCCATAAGTGGCTCAATCTATGGGTCAATCTATAGGTCAGTGTGGGTCAATCTATGGGGCTGCCCCATAAGTGGGTCAATCTATGGGTCAGTGTGGGTCAATCTATGGGGCTGCCCCATAAGTGGCTCAATGTGGGTCAATCTATGGGTCAGTGTGGGTCAATCTATGGGTCAATGTGGGTCAATCTATGGGGCTGCCCCATAAGTGTCTCACTGTGGGTCAATCTATGGGTCAGTGTGGGTCAATCTATGGGTCAATGTGGGTCAATCTATGGGGCTGCCCCATAAGTGGGTCAATCTATGGGTCAGTGTGGGTCAATCTATGGGTCAATGTGGGTCAATCTATGGGGCTGCCCCATAAGTGTCTCAATCTATGGGTCAATGTGGGTCAATCTATGGGGCTGCCCCATAAGTGGGTCAATCTATGGGTCAATGTGGGTCAATCTATGGGGCTGCCCCATAAGTGTCTCAATGTGGGTCAATCTATGGGTCAGCCCCATAAGTGGGTCAGTATATGGGACAATATGTGGGTCAGTCTATGGGTCTGCCCCATAAGTGGCTCAATGTGGGTCAATCTATGGGTCAATGTGGGTCAATCTATGGGTCAATGTGGGTCAATCTATGGGGCTGCCCCATAAGTGACTCAATCTATGGGTCAATGTGGGTCAATCTATGGGTCAATGTGGGTCAATCTATGGGGCTGCCCCATAAGTGGCTCAATGTGGGTCAATCTATGGGGCTGCCCCATAAGTGGGTCAATCTATGGGTCAATGTGGGTCAATCTATGGGTCAATGTGGGTCAATCTATGGGTCAATGTGGGTCAATCTATGGGGCTGCCCCATAAGTGTCTCAATGTGGGTCAATCTATGGGGCTGCCCCATAAGTGGGTCAATCTATGGGTCAATGTGGGTCAATCTATGGGTCAATGTGGGTCAATCTATGGGTCAATGTGGGTCAATCTATGGGTCAGTGTGGGTCAATCTATGGGGCTGCCCCATAAGTGGGTCAATCTATGGGGCTGCCCCATAAGTGGGTCAATCTATGGGTCAATGTGGGTCAATCTATGGGGCTGCCCCATAGACGCCGCAGCCTGGCTGGGATGACCCGGAAGCGGAAGTTGTTGGACAATGACCCGGAAGCTGAAGATCCCGGAACCAGCAAAGAACCGGAACCGGAATCGGATCAAAGTGACCTGGAACATTATAGGGAGGAAGTGGGGCAGGAACCGGAACCAGGTGGGAACTAAGGTCCTGGAAGGGAAAAGGGGCATTAAGTGAATGGGAGGGTCCTGGAAGGTTAAAGGGGCATTGAATGGGTTATAAAGGTCCTGGAAGGGGAAAGGGGCTTTGAATGGGTTGGGATGGGTTGGTTGGGATGGGTTGGGAAGGTCCTGGAAGGGTAAAGAGTCAATAGAGTTGAATGGGAAGGTCCTGGAAGGGGAAAATGGGGCTTTGAATGGGTTATAAGGGTCCTGGAAGGGGAAAATGGGGCTATTGGGGTTATTGGGGTGGGTTGGAAAGGTCCTGGAAGGGGAAAATGGGGCTTTGGGTTGGGTTATAAGGGTCCTGGAAGGGGAAAATGGGGCATTAAATGAATGGGAGGGTCCTGGAAGGGGAAATATGGGCTTTAAATGGGTTATAAGGGTCCTGGAAGGGGAAAATGGGCTTTAAATGGGTTATAAGGGTCCTGGAAGGGGAAAATGGGGCTTTAAATGGGTTATAAGGGTCCTGGAAGGTTAAAGGAACATTATAGGGAGGAAGTGGGGCAGGAACCGGAACCAGGTGGGAACAAAGGTCCTGGAAGGGGAAAGGGGCATTAAATGGGTTATAAGGGTCCTGGAACGGGAAAAAGGGGCATTAAATGAATGGGAGGGTCCTGGAAGGTTAAAGGGGCTTTAAATGAATGGGAGGGTCCTGGAAGGGGAAAATGGGCTTTAAATGGGTTATAAGGGTCCTGGAAGGGGAAAATGGGGCATTAAGTGAATGGGAAGGTCCTGGAAGGGGAAAATGGGGCTATTGGGGTGGGTTGGGAAGGTCCTGGAAGGTTAAAGGAGCATTAAATGGGTTATAAGGGTCCTGGAAGGGGAAAATGGGCTTTAAATGGGTTATAAGGGTCCTGGAAGGGTAAAGAGTCATTGGGGTGGGTTATAAAGGTCCTGGAAGGGGAAAAAGGGGCTTTGAATGGGTTATAAGGGTCCTGGAAGGGGAAAAAGGGGCATTAAATGGGTTATAAGGGTCCTGGAAGGTTAAAGGGGCATTAAGTGAATGGGAGGGTCCTGGAAGGGGAAAATGGGGCATTAAATGAATGGGATGGGAAGGTCCTGGAAGGTTAAAGGGGCTTTGGGGTGGGTTATAAAGGTCCTGGAAGGGGAAAATGGGGCATTAAATGAATGGGAGGGTCCTGGAAGGGGAAAATGGGGCTATTGGGGTTATTGGGGTGGGTTGGAAAGGTCCTGGAAGGGTAAAGGGGCTTTGGGTTGGGTTATAAGGGTCCTGGAAGGGGAAAATGGGGTTATTGGGGTGGGTTGGGAAGGTCCTGGAAGGGGAAAAAGGGGCTTTGGGGTGGGTTGGGTTGGGAAGGTCCTGGAAGGTTAAAGACCCCCCCCCCCATTCATTCCTTGGCTGTGGATGATGAAGCGAAGCCGTGAGCTCCCGTGATGTGGGTCCAAAGTAAACGCTCTGACACAGACATGGGGGGCTCTGCCCCATAGATTCTGCCCCATAGATTGGGGGCTCTGCCCCATAGATTCAGGGGTTCTGCCCCATAGATTGGGGGTTCTGCCCCATAGATTTGGGGTTTTTGCCCCATAGATTTGGGGGATTCTGCCCCATAGATTTGGGGTTTTTGCCCCATAGATTTGGGGTTCTGCCCCATGGATTCAGGGGGTTCTGCCCCATAGATCTGGGGGTTCTGCCCCATAGATTCAGGGCTTCTGCCCCATAGATTCAGGGGTTTTGCCCCATAGATTTGGGGTTTTTGCCCCATAGATTTGGGGTTTTTGCCCCATAGATTTGGGGTTTTTGCCCCATAGATTCAGGGGATTCTGCCCCATAGATTTGGGGTGTTTTGCCCCATAGATTCAGGGTTCTGCCCCATAGATTTGAGGGTTCTGCCCCATAGATCTGTGGGTTCTGCCCCATAGATTCAGGGGATTCTGCCCCATAGATTTGAGGGTTCTGCCCCATAGATCTGTGGGTTCTGCCCCATAGATTCTGGGGGTTCTGCCCCATAGATTTGTGGGTTCTGCCCCATAGATTTGGGGATTCTGCCCCATAGATTCGGGGGTTTCTGCCCCATAGATTCGGGGCCTTGCCCCATAGATTTGTGGGTTCTGCCCCATAGATTTGGGGGTTCTGCCCCATAGATTTGGAGGTTCTGCCCCATAGATTTGTGGGTTCTGCCCCATAGATTTGGGGTTCTGCCCCATAGATTCAGGGGTTCTGCCCCATAGATTTGGGGTTTTTGCCCCATAGATTCGGGGTTCTGCCCCATAGATTCAGGGGATTCTGCCCCACAGATTCGGAGGGTTCTGCCCCATAGATTTGGGGTTTTTGCCCCATAGATTCAGGGGTTCTGCCCCATAGATTTGGGGTTTTTGCCCCATAGATTTGGGGTTCTACCCCATAGATCTGTGGGTTCTGCCCCATAGATTTGGGGTTCTGCCCCATAGATTCAGGGGATTCTGCCCCATAGATTTGGGGGTTCTGCCCCACTGATCTATGGGGTTTTGTTGCCTTTTTCCCCCCATAGATCTGTTCCCAAATAGGAACCGAAGTCCTTCAGCCCCACAGCGGAAACGACGGCGCCGTGACCCACAAGAACGGAACCGGACCCCAAATCCACCCCATAGAACTAAGGGGAAAAAGGGGGCGACCCCAAATCCTCACCCTATGGGGCAGAGGAAGAAGAATGGGACCCCAAAGCATCACCCTATGGGGCAGAGAAAGAATGGGACCCCAAATGCTCACCCTATGGGGCAGAAGAAGAAGGGGGGGACCCCAAAGAAGAGCGGGACCCCAAATCCTCATTCTATGGGGCAGAGGAAGAAGGACGGGACCCCAAACCATCATTCTATGGGGCAGAGAAAGAAGGGGGAGACCCCAAAGAAGAGTGGGACCCCAAAGAAGGGGGGGACCCCAAACCATCACCCTATGGGGCAGAGGAAGAAGAGTGGGACCCCAAATCCTCACCCCACATCGCCCACCGTGCCCCATAGGGCCGGGGGGGTGAAGAAGAAGGGGACCCCAAATAAGCCCCATAGGGCTGGGGGGGTGTTGGGGGGCAGAATGGGGAGGGCTATGGGGCAGAGGAAGGGGATGGGAAAGGGGCAGAAGGGTTTTATGGGGCGTAAGAAGGGGAGGAGCTGAGATATGGGGCTGGGGGGGGGGGGATATAGGGCTGGGGGTGGGGATATAGGGTGAGGATATGGGGCTGGCAGGGGGATATGGGGTGGGGATATGGGGCTGGGTGGGGATATAGGGTGAGGATATGGGGCTGGGGGGGGATATGAGGCTGGGAGGGGGATATGGGGCTGGAGGGGGATATAGGGTGGGGATATGGGGCTGGGGGGGGATATGGGGTGAGGATATGGGGCTGGGGGGGGATATAGGGTGGGGATATGGGGCTGGGGGTAGATATAGGGTGGGGATATAGGGCTGGGGGGGGATATAGGGTGGGGATATGGGGCTGGGGGGGGATATGAGGCTGGGAGGGGGATATGGGGCTGGGAGGGGGATATAGGGTGGGGATATGGGGCTGGCAGGGGATATGGGGTGAGGATATGGGGTTGGGAGGGGATATAGGGTGAGTATATGGGGCTGGAGAGGGGGATATAGGGTGAGAATATGGGGCTGGGGTGGGGATATGGGGTGAGAATATGGGGATGGGGGGGATATAGGGCTGGGGGGGGTTATAGGGTGGGGATATGGGGCTGGGGGGGGATATGGGGTGAGTATATGGGGCTGGGGGGAGATATAGGGTGGGGATATGGGGCTGGGGGGGGGATATAGGGTGGGGATATGGGCTGGGGGGGGTAGCCAAGGTTTGGGTTTGAATTCTATGGGGTGACACCAAAGAGGAACCACAATGGAAGACCCCAATGGAAGACCCCAATTAAAGACCCCAGACCCCACAATAAACCTTCCCCTATAAACAACACCCTGTGGGGCCCAACGCTTTATGGGTAAATCCAAAGTGTGGGGTGGGGGACCAAGTGCGGGGCGCTGGGTGGTGGGCAGAGCAAACAACCCCTATATCCCCCCATATCCCCCCTATATGACCCCATATCCCCCCTATAACCGTATTTCCCCCTATCCTCCCATATCCCACCTATATACCCTATATCAACCCTATATAACCCTATATCCCACCTATACCCCCCCCCATGTCCCCCTATATTCCCCCTATATCCACCCCAGATCCCCTATATGCCCCCCATATTCTCCCCTATATCCCCCTATATCCACCCCATATCCCCCTATATTCCCCCTATACCCACCCTATATCCCCCCATATCCCCTATATCCCCCATATTCCCCCATATCCCCCCAAATCCTTCCTATTTCCCCCCTATATCCCCCCATATCTCCCCTATATTCCCCCATATCCCTCCTATATCTCCCCATATAATCCCATATCCCCCCCATATCATCCCATATCCCCCCTATATCCCCCCATATCTCCCCTATATCCCCCCATATCCTCCTATATCTCCCCATATCATCCCATATCCCCCCTATATCCCCCCATATTATCCCATATCCCCCTATATCCCCCCATATTATCCCATATCCCCCCTATATCCCCCAATATTTCACCTATATCCCCTATATCCTCATATCCCCCTTAATAATCCCCCATATGCCCCTATATCCCCCCAAATCCCCTCTATATCCCCCCATATCCCCCCTATAACCCTATATCCCCCCATATCCACCCCATATCCACCCCATATCCCCCCTATATCCCCATATCCCCTAATATCCCCCCTATATCCCTCCTATATCCCCCTATATCCCCCCCATATCCCCTATATTCCCCTATATCCCCCATATCCGCCCCATATCCCCCCTATATCCCTCCCATATCCCCCATATCACCCTATATCCCCCCCATATTGCCCCATATCCCCCTATATCCCCCATGTCCCCTATATCCCCCCCTATCCTCCCATATTCCCCCTATATCCCCCCATATCCCCCCCATATCCTCCATATCTCCCTATATCCCCCATATCCGCCCCATATCCCCCCATTTGGGGTCGGTTCCGTTCTGCATCAGCCCTTTATTGAGGCAGCGGCCACTTGTGGGGCAGCATCAGTTGGTCGAGGGTCTGTGGGGGGGGGAGGAAAGATCATGGTGAGGGGGGGGACCCACAGTGACCCTACAGCACCCATGGGTGCCCCCCAGCACCCATAGGTGCCCCCCAGCACCCATAGGGACACCCCCAGCACCCATAGAGACCCTTCCAGGACCCATAGTGACCCCCCAGCACCCACAGGGGCCCATTCAGGACCCATATTGACACCCCCAGCACCCATGGGTGCCCCCAGCACCCATAGTGCCTCCACCCCCCCCCATTAGCACCCACTTGCCCCCCACACCCCCTCGAACCCCCCCCATCCACTCAGACCCCCACCCATGGGTGCCCCACCCATTAGCACCCACAGTGCCCCCCCCCAGCACCCATGGGTGCCCCCCCCCTGTCCCCATTAGCACCCATAGGGACCCCCCTATCCCCATTAGCACCCATGGGTGCCCCCACAGTGCCCCCCCAGAACCCATATATGAATCCCCAGCACCCATAGTGCCCCTCCCCAAGCCCCCATAGGGTCTCCTATATATATATACACATATATATATATAGGTGCCCTCCCCGCCATAGCACCCATGGGTGCCCCCCCCAGCACCCACAGTGACACCCCCAGCACCCATAGGGACCCTCTGAGCCCCATAGTGCCCCCCAGCACCCATAGTGACCCCCCCCCCCCCTCTCATTAGCACCCATAGGTGCCCTCCACCCATTGCACCCACTTGGGCCCCCCCACCAGCACCCATGGGTGCCCCCCCAGCACCCATAGAGCCACCAGAGCACCCACCCAGCACCCATGGGTGCCCCCCAGCACCCATATATGACCCCCAGCACCCATAGGGACCCCCTGGTACCCATAGTGGGCCCCCACCATGGCCCCACCCACGGGTGCTCCCCCAGCACCCATATATGATCCCCAGCACCCATAGGGACACCCCCCATAGCACCCAATGGGTGCCCCCTCCCCCCCATAGCACCCATAGGGGACCCCCCCCCCGTCCCCATAGCACCCATGGGTGCC